>NC_057946.1:14684406-14984406 GCF_018555375.3 Anguilla rostrata
GTTCCGAACCTACTCTGAAATACCTCCAGTAATTCCTACTGTCTTCATTTTGATAATGAGTATATCATGTGGTACCTTATGAAATGCTTTTTGGAAATCTATATAATAGCATAAGCCTTTCTACAATCAAAGCACCCTGTAGCTTTTTTAAAGAATGCCAAAAGATTTGTAAGACATGACCTTCCCTTGCAAAAACCATGTTGGCTATCCCTTAGGATGTTATCTCTAATGATATATTCCAGTATTTTACATGTGGTGCAAATTAAACTGACAGGCCTGTAGTTTCCTGGATCAGTACGGTCCCCTCTCTTATATATTGATATTATATGACCTTGTTCCCCGGCATTTCTCCAGTTTCTAAAGACTGCCTAAAAATGCCTCCCAGACGTTTAAAGATGATCTCTCCTAAGTCTTTGAGTACCATTGGGTATATGCCACCAGGACTAGTTGCCTTATTTATCTATAGTTTATGCAAATGATCTAGTACTTCTTTATCCCAAATCTCAATATCTGCTTAGACATTATGAGTACTGAATATGCAACAAGGTAACTATTGAAGGCAGCAATATCCTTATTCTTATAAATTAATTCTCCTTCTTTGTTCATAATGCAGTTAACCTCCCCCTTAACTTTTCTCTTCCTACTGCAGCATTGAAAAAAACATTTAAGATTACTTTTTGCATCTTTGGGAATTTGCCGTTCAAAGATCCTTTTAGCGACGTTCTTTTTTAACCTTAGCACACATATTACAATATTCAGCATTATAACCTTTAGTATTGTTGCTTTTATATATCTCATGAAGTTTATTCTTTTTTCTCATACTCTCTCGTATAACTTTATTCATCCACTGGAGGGACTGCTTTTAAAAAAAAAAAAAACTTACATTCCTTACCCTTGGAATGAATGTATATTGTGCATCAAGAATAACCCTTTTTAACCTTCCCCACAATTCACATTCTTACAGGCAAGAAGTTGCATCACATCTTGTTAAAGTTGGCATGCCTAATATTATACATTTGGACTTAGAGGTAGCCCTCTTAATTTGCAAAATATATCAAATCTGCAGAATGATCACTCGTCCCAAGTGGCTCCACCTCCATGCCCCCCAAATTTCCTAATTAATGGATTGCAGTGTGTGTGTGTGTGTGTGTGTGCGCGTGCAAACGCACACATACATTCATACTTCACTTTAAATTCTGTCAAATACTTCCCTGCACTGCAGATGAAATGGAAAGATGATACACAATGTGCTGTACCATTTTTGAAGCTTTCTTTCTCACTGGGTCCCCAGAGAGGATGTAAAATTAGCCACTGCAATGCAAGCTGTGCCTTTTTCTTCTTGTGGCCAAGAGGCATGCATCACACACTCAGCTGGGCTCTAGCTTTCTGCTCAGATGGTTTACTTGAAATACAGATGTTCAGACAAGCCTTGATTTTAAACAACTGTGGCTCTATTCTATCCTGAACTGACTGTAGAAGAGTGATGGATTTATTAGATGAAGGTGTTTGGACATTAAATTTATCTTGTCGATGTGTCTTCATCAGAGTAGCTGGGCTGGAAACTGCTGGTCATAATTATGAGTCCAATGACTGCTTGGCTGGGAAGGCAAGCTCATTCTGATGTTACATCAGAATGTGAAATAACAATTAAATTCATCTTATCAGTCATACTGTATATGTTTCATATATTGCATTCTTGGGTTGGATACAGCCAACTGTAAATAAATATACATGTGATAGAAATACTCCAAGCAATAAGGTTTACTAATGGAACCTATAATATATGGATATTAATAATAATCTGTGTGCAGACTGCATTTTTTCATCATTCTGATACAGCACTACAAGAATCACAACAAGATAAGACAATGAGCTGCACCTCCCATTTCTCCATTTGTACATTATAAACTGTTATAAATCATTTTTACAAGCATGATGGGTGATGGGTGAGATGGTTTTCACATTCATCTTCATTGTTGAAGCTATAATCAATGAATCTGTGATTTACACTTGTTGGTGCATGACAGCTACTCTTTATAAGGTGTGAAGGAAGATGTAGCTGGATTTCTACCAAATTTTAACTACTGTGGTACATGTAGGGGGCACCATAGATAAAATAAATAAATAAATAAAAAAACTAGATGAAGACTGCCATATTGAACCTGTGTGTCTTTAATAGCTTCCTCATTTGCCTCTATTTTTTGTTTTACTTATACTGGCTTAATTTAATATAAATTAAAATAGAGCGCGTGTTTCCAGCAGAAACTTTCTGACTCACAATTCAACTGAAATAATAACTTTTGTTTACCATAGCGGTGTTTAAAAAAATGATTGAAGTGATTGAACTGTTGTTAAGGCTGTAAAGACAGTGGATGAAATTGAAACCAGGAGAAAATAGTTTCTGCACCTTAAGGCTAGCGAGAGTGCTGTAATTTATGTGCACTGAAGCATGCGCTAAGTATCGAAGACATCATTTCAATTAGACCCTAGGTACGTATTTTCATTACTTCGTTTAAGTTGTGGTGCCAACTGCAAAGTGCATTATCTTTTTAATAACACCATGCACAGTTTTGAACTTGATATTTCCCATTTGAGGGACACAATCTGTGTGCTAGCAGCTGGGGATTGTTGCAGGGTTATGAAGTGACCACTGGCTTATGACCTAGCATGATGTTCTCTCCCACAGTGGAGACAAAGGGTTAAAAATCACTGCACAGGTTGATGGAAGAGATGGACCGCTGTGAATCTTATGTTAGTGAGAAGATTCTGGAACAGCAGAACAGAAATTCACATTATATTTTATACAATTGATGTGGAAGTTTAAGAAATAGTGCAGAGACACTTTTTCATTGACCATAAAAAGCTCTACTCTTTTCTACTCTGTCAGTAGCCTTGTTAAGTTTATGGGCAAACTTCTATGAAAAAAGCCTCAGATTTTACTCTCAACTAAATTCACTATATTGACTCTCCAAGCCTGATTCAATGGAGAAAGGGCATTCTGTTCAACTTTTGTTCTCCACTTAGACTGTAATCCAGAGTGGGAAGACACAGAGCACCCAATGTGCATGCAGTACATCCGTGCCTCATTAAATGATTATTGCATTTTGTGAATTTTATTTATGAAACAACATTTACCCATGAAATAGCTATGAGCTGTCTGTGATGATATGAGCTACATTACCTTGGAAGCCTCAATTAACTTCAATAAACTGAATTTGCGACAAATTAAAGAACAGCTCTTGTCCTCAGAGGAACTATTCACACGAGAAATTGGACCACTCAGTGTAGAGGAGTGGAGCAGGTGAATACTTGGAGAAGAATGAAATGCTGCAAAAAGCACTGTACCTTGTGGAGAGATGCCACAAATGTGCCCCAAATATGGCACAAAAGAAGTGGGTAATTACATCTGTCAACCCTTGGCCTCCCATTCATCTGTGAACACAGAGACATTATTTATCTGCCCACTGGAAATGGCGTTGCTCCACATTTGAGTCAGCAGGGTGGACGCCCGGCCTGCAGTGGGGCTCAGTGGCACAGGAATCATCAATCTGCCGCGCGAATGTGCCACGGTTACACGCATGAGCTTAAATGCTGTGCCTGCATCCACTGCGTTATCCTATGACCCAGCCCCTGTGGAATATGCAGGGGACAGAATGCGGAGAGGAAATATACCTGTCCCAGTTTCTGGAGCCAATTATATAGCAGGGGGCTGTAATGTCAGGTCTTTGTGAACAAATGTCATTGTTGAATAACTAAGGCAAAGAATTGAGGAGAGTCAATGAACCATGAAGAGATTGTCGCGGCTGTGGCATGGTGCATTTTCATTATTGTCTGTTTGCACAGCACACGAGTCCTCAAGAGAAATGCCAGCAAGTTTAAATGTACTCTTTGTTATGGATTTAGGCTTGAAATATTGCCTGGAAAGAACAGTGCACTGCCATACTTCTAGTGTAACTTGGCTACACTTTTTTGTGATATTCTGTCACCTTTTAGAAATAAGCTCTACTTTGTTGTATGTAGGGACATGGGCATTACTCCTTCCAAGCCACTTTCTCTTAAGAAGTTCTCTTAGGAGCCTATTTCACATAATTCTTTTCATGAGAAAATGCCTGGCTAAAGTATGTGGTACAAAGAGAACAGACAAATTATCTATTGTGGTACGCTATTTTCAAAGGAGGGTTTGCTATTGCATTAAGAAATTGAAGCCTTAAAACAGTCTCTTTATTTTGGCTTATTGATGTGATGTGATGTTTTTCTGGAGTGTGTAACTTCAAACTGGATATAGCAACAAAGAAATGCAAGCAGGGTTTTTGTTTTGTTCTTTTGAAAGGAAGTGTCCTTTGACTCTGCCTCTGAGTCCGATTTATGCTGGTTGATGGCCAGACTGTTCGCATGTTCTGTACTTTACTGGTGTACATTCACAAAGTGACAGGGCTGTGTTATATATTTCAGAGTTTCACCCTGTGCAAATCACTTTGGCATCTATAAATACAAAACTTAATGGAGTATAGTATATATGTACTCATCAGCATTTTCTGTAAGGTACTAAAGGCTCCCTAAGGATATTCCCAATGAATTCTGTTGTATGACTGATGTTAGGCCATGCATTTCAAGACCATTAAGGACATAAAGACGAGTGACAAATTATAGGAAAAACCAACATGTCTTAGTAAGGTGTACTTTGAAACATTGAAGCTATTCACCATGAGCCTCCAGAATAGCTTCAATGTGCTTTGACATAGGTTCTACAAGTCTCTGGGACTCTACTATAGGGATGGAGCACCATTCTTCCAAAAGATATTCCCTAATTTGGTGTTTTAATGATGGTGGTGGAGAGCGCTGTCTAAATTGTTGGTCAAAAACCTCCCATAGGTGTTGGGTTGAGATTTAGTGACTGCAAAGGCCATAATTTTATGATTTCATACTCATAAAACTATTCAGTGACCCCTTGTGCCGTGTGGATGGGGGCATTGTCATCCTGGAAGAGGCCACTCCAATTAGGATAGAAATATTCTATCACAGGACAAAGGTGATCACACTTTGTATTGATTTGCAGTGACCATTACCTCTAAGGGTACAAGTGGACCCAAACCATGCCAGGAAAATGCCCCCCACAGCATAACAGAACCAATGGATCCCCTGGAGCTGATTTGGCACACACCATTCTGGTGCATTCATATTTACTTATTTAATGAAGGTTGCAACAACTAAATCTTGGCCCTTTCCTAATATCCTTCTCCCTTCTTTCATCTATTTCACTGACCTGCAGTGACTACAGATGGACAAGATACGGCTCCTGCCTTGTTGCTGTCACCTCTTCATGTTCTCAATGAAGGCATGACTTTAGTTTTCTAATACAGCCAATTTCTCTGAATAAATGCCAGTTTCTCACTGCAGGGTCCAGTACTTCTCCTCATACTCTGCGGGCACTTGGATCCCTTAGTACTAGGTTGGAAAAAAGGGTTGGTTATTTCACCTGTGGGTGAATTGATCCAAGAGGACATTTAATAGAAACTGGCCAAAATCACAGGTTCTTGGCAGTTGTTAAAAGGCAAGGCTTTAATTTGGTGCTCTCCCCCTGGGGTTAGTTTCAGTGGTAGAATGTGAAATGGTCTTTGCTGAGATGTGGCCTGGGTTTGAAATGCTTTGAGAGAGTTGCTTTAAGGTCAGTACAGGGCAACTGCACCACTTCCACAGTTCCAGTTAAGCGTTTAAGTTGTTCATATTCTGTAGGACTACAACAGAATCTAATTTCTTCTCTTCTTTGATTTGATTACGTGTAGGAATGTGGCACATAATCGATTTTCCATTAATATAGCATAGTAATTTCATTTCATACGTTGTGTGTTCTGTCACCTGCATTCACTTTGATTTGAAAGTATCAGTTGACTGAAATATCTCAAGTTTATTCATGTTTAGCCATTTAAATTACTATGTGTAGATTGTACCCACTCCACTAGATAATGTTTGATAACTGCGATTGTAAGTTGTTTATAATGGGATAAGTTCAGCGTCTGTCATTACTAGGCATGCTAGACGAAAATCTATTAGTGACCTCCTGGTAGACAAAACAAACCTGCAGTTTGTTTCATAAAATGTTGGTTAAATCATATAAAATGATCTCCATCTACTATATTTGCATATATGAGTTCAGTTCACTGTGTAATATGTGTGTGCAATAAGAGGTAAAGATACAAATTTTTAGCAAGTGTAGTATAGCAAGTGATACTACAGACACAAAAATAGCTTATTTATCTGTGGACCATACTGAAAGTTGTTATAAAAGTTTCTTTCAGATTTGCTGAGTGAAATGCACAAAGACTCCAAACAAAAGCTGAAACAGGACACACACTGTGTTTATATATACAAACTGAGTACCTATACTCACACATTCAGATAAGATGTCAATCTCTACATTAAGCCCAGAGACACTACTTTCCCACTGAAACAGCAAAGCCCCCCCAAAGAAAAAGTGCACACTGAAACTTAAAGGGAAAGTGCATCTGTTTACATGCAGTATGTGGATGTCTTGCACCACTTGGATACACATGGCAAGGTGTCTGCCAAGTCACCTGAAATATATTTTATGAGAATAAATGAATGCGCAGAGCAGTGCATACTATTGGGGGAAGTTTGACAGTTTGAGGAAAATTTAAATTTGTCGGGGCTGCCGCTGTGACTTTGGAGTGTGGCTAATTGTGCTCCTTTTTCATTGTGTTTTATTTTTGGGTGAATGCTAATGGAACAGCCTTTGAAAAATTGATTGGCCTCAATAACTCCTCTGAAAGGACTGTCAGAAGCATTGTGCTTCAGCACATGAGGATTGGTGAATTTGCATTAATGGTGCCATTGTCTGTGGAAATAGTAGTTCATTATTGTGCAGTTTTTGGGGCTTATTAAAGGCATTTGTAGTGTTTTCTTACACCCATCTGTAATAAGAAGAATGACAATAAACGCAACTTGAACAATCTTTTCATTTAACATTTTTGACTGTAGTTAAAATGATAGCTACAGTACTGGCATGAATTATGGATTGATTATATTTATAAACAAAGTTTGATGATTAATACAAAATTTTGCAACAACAATTTTTGGCTTAATAAATGTCATATGTTATATAGGTTATATTAACGTAAAACAAAAATGTATAAATAATTAGCATTTGAGTTAAACTTGTAATAATCATTACAAATTCCTATATATATATATATTAGTTCATACCAACATAATTGAGCAGTCTAACACATCTTACTGGTGGAAATTTTATAATCGGCTTGTTACCACTTGTGGATAAGAAGATATTTCAAATAGGGGGGAACCGACAATTATCACTTTTTACTGAATTACTTAAAAATAATGTGATCGAAAGGTGTGAAATTTCAATAAGCCACATTATGTTTGGGGAGATCACAAATGGGCTGTGTAAAATTTCACAAATGCTAACACAGTTTGATGTTCCAAATGTAACGTATGTGTAGAACAGTTGTAACAGAGGTGTGGTACAATTGTAACAACGAAAATAACTGAATGAATTGTTAATATCTGCAATATTTACAGGACAAAAAACATTTGATTGGTATATCCTTATACACGTCTTGGTTATCCCCATTGCAGACTACAGAAATTTGCAGTACACACTGCACAATGCGCACGGCTCTTAAAGGGCATGAAAAGAGGTCATTTGATTGGCTATTAATGAATCCAGCTGTACCACACCCACTGATATTATAGTTTTTCTTGGTGCGCTGCATTCTTTGAGCTGTATGTCTTTTCCACTGGTCACAAAAAATGCCAACATTGACTAGCCACACCCAGTGTGCCCACGCGCCGTGCCCTTGACTGTGCCCATGCATAGTGCAAGATTGATTCCGGAAAATAGAGCTCTGAGATTCAGTTCTTTCTGGAAAATAGTTCTGGACCCATAATACAGAAAGACACATTTTAATATATGATTAACACATTAGAAGCAATACATGTGAAAACGTGTCACCAGTTGCCTTATTGAAATTTCTCCTCAAGTTGGATATTAGACACTATAAATCTATGCCATCCTTTGCAGTTGAATATTGATGGCTTTTAACTGACAGCAACATGTCTGCTTGGTAAACTTGACACTACATATGTCTTCTGCCTGCTGGAGGTGGCTTATTGATCACTGTGCCTGCCGCTGACTCTTGTGAGACCTATGATCATTTACTCCAAAACTCCATGCAGTATGGAAAGGATCAGAGAGGTGACCCATCATGATAGCCATCATTATGTACATCAGACTCAGTGAGGGGACCTCATAGCTCTCAGTATCAGGCTGCCCTGCATTATATGATATTAAATAATACATTTTATGGGGAATTGTCATTTTTTAAATCTGTGGCTGGGCTTGTTGGTGTTTAATAGTGTGCTGCAAAGCATTAATAGCAGGGGAACTGAAGAGAGAACTGTTCTGCATGTTGACATTTATGAGGCTGTGAAACCATGAGAATGAGCATCTACTGTAGAGAATGGGAAAGGTCACTGGTGTTATAAATTATTAAGACAAACCAACCATCTGCCACAAACTGTCTTTTTTCTAAGCCCTAAAATGAAATTGTTATAGGACCTAATGAGTGGCCTTTGGAATACTGCATACAAACACAATGCTTTGTAGGAAGTTTCAGCTGTGGTTTGTATTTCTCTATGTCACTGAAATATTATTCTGACCTACAGTTACATGAAAAACTACAGTTAAAATGTTCTTTGACATACAGAATCAGAATTGTGAAATAATTATAGTTTGTAGCAGAACCTGTATGTGGCTAAACTGAATTTAAGTGTATTCATGGTGGGTGTTGATGCAGATAGAGAAAGGAATGCATTCATTGACGATGAAGGAGTCCCCAACTAAATCCCGATCATGATGTAGAGGGACGGACAGTGCAGATTGCACTTTCATAGCCCTGCATGTTCTCTGCAGCTTAAAAGCAGCTCTGATGTCTCTGAGATGTTTAAAGTGTCAGTGCACTTTTCAAAGCATGAGCCCTCGGATATGTACTGATATAATGTACAGTATCTGATATCGGACCAGATGCTGCTCTGTGGAACTTGCCTTTGTGAAAAACCTTGGAGCTGTCATTGATGGAGAAGATGTGTTTTGGTTTTTTGTACATTGCAATGGTAATCATAAAAACAGCTTAAAGAGGAAAAACTAGACTGCAAAAGGTGGTTTATTCTCCTATAGTTAGTATTCTAGTGTTTGATTTAGGTTTTGTGGTCATGTTACAGGGATATGTGGACATGTGTATAAACTTTCAATAGTTTTATTGATAGCTAATCTTATTGAATGAAGTTTCAATGTATATTTACGCTTTCTCTACAGTTTTATGGCTGACATTGGATATCACCCAGCTTTTTATTCTCCTTGCCCCTCGTTTGTAACAGAGCCAACACCATATAGCCTAAGTTGTGTTACAGGTTTTAAGTGATTAGTTCTTATTCTGCCTGACAAAAATCTCATGGAAAACCACCTAGCGTGTGAACTTAGTAAGCATTAGTAGCCTTATTCCAGCACTGTAGTGGTGTCTGATATTTATTTTTTCATTTACTGCACAGTGTCAAAACAGCTATAATGAAATGTTTTCCCTTCCGCGCTTTTCTCTCATGGATATGTGGTTATAAAATTGCCTTTGGATGAAAAAGCCATTCATCAAGCAAGTCTTTCTCTGCATGGCCCAGATCGAGTGCCGATGTTCAAGGTCTGTTGTAGGTCATTTATTGGGAAAGAGCAATGCGAATATTGGTACATTCAGTCAGTGTCAATGACTGGGTAAGCTACTGCATGTCACCCAAGTTAATGTCCTTGTGTTTATTCCTTAGTGCTTTACCGACAGCAAAGTCAGTGGTGATGCAACTCATTTTAAAAGCAATAGAAGTCTTTAAAAGACTTGGAAGTGTGATGTTCAGTGTATAGGAGCATATCATTTTAATTTTCCTTAAAAAGGATTTCAAGGCCCCAGAAGGACTTTTGGACAGACAGGTTGTTGCGTTTGATGCTTTGTTGCTGTTCTGAGGAGTGTGACAGGCTGACACAGACACAAATCCCTGCTGCCTCCCTTCAGAGACCTTTCATCTCTATTGATCTCCATATTTCATTGCACTTTCATATATAATACGCTTCTTGTCTTCAAGCTAAAAGATCTATAGGGTGCCTCTCTTCCCGCTAATATCTGTGTCCATCTTCATGCAGATCGATACTGTTCCTGTCTGAGTCCATGAAGTACATACAGTTAAATGCAGAAGTATTGAGACAGTGGCTCTGTTTTTGTTGTTTTGGCAGTGTAGTCCAGCACAATAGATTTGATTCATTCGTATCAGGTGATATATGTCTAAATTATTCCCTCCATTTTTGGGGGGCAAAACTAATGGGTCAAATCAACATAATCTGAAATGAAGTCATCATATTTAGTACTTGGTTACACATTCAAAGACTGCCTTTCATCTGTGACCCACAGACATCACCAGGCAGTGGGTATGTTCCCTGGTGCTCTGCCAGGTCTGTACTGCAGCCATCTTTCTATTTGTTTCTTGGGTGTTTTGCCTTCAGGAAGTGTAACACATGTTCAATTGGATTCTGGATGAGTGACTAACTTGGCCAGTCAAAAACATTCCTCTTTTTGGCCCTGAAAAACTCCTTGATTGCTTTAGCGGTATGTTTGGTGGTCTATCTTCTGCTGCAAGGTGAAGTGCTCTTAAAGAGTTTTGAGGCATTTGGTTGGATCTGAACCAATAAGATGTTTCTGTACCCTTCAGAATTCATCCTGCTGCTGCTATCAGCAGTCACATCTTCAGTGAAGACAAGTGAGCTATAGTTCTAGTGGCAACCATACATGTCCAAGCCATTACACCACAAAAAAGCCTGTATACTGTAGGTCCTGAATTAGGTAATGGGCATCAGCTATGTGATTGGCAGATCATCACCACTGTCAACCTGCCTGTGAGTGAGTCTAATACTGTTACTAGTCATGCAGGCTTCCCAAGTAGCTGAGACACTGGAAGTGCTGATCAGACAGTGTCACCATAAACAGGAGCAGCCTTCTCTCTTGGCTCACCTTGCCTGCCATCATCAGTTTTCTAGGAAGACTGCTCTTCAGTCTTGAGCTTATTGCTTAAACAATTGTTTATTGGGACTCCAGTGGCCTGGCACACAGCTCAGCCAATGCAGATAACCTGTTACTGAGTATGTCCCTTCTATTAAGATGATGCAGTAGTGTGACAGGTGTAATATCTGTCATGCCTGTGCATAACCTGTGCTAACACATTTTGAATTAGAAACAAGATAGTACCTCATGGCTCCAGATAAAATGTTCCAGTAGCTGCAAAATTCTCAATATGAGAGATGAATGCAAGAATTGTTATGAACAAAAAGGTCAAATATATCCCATACCAACTGTGGGTTAAGGGTGATGATTCGTATTTGAAAACAATACAAGACAGGCTTCTTTTCACTCATAGTTTTAAAAGGTATGGTTGTATTGACTGAGAAGATAGGGGAAAGTATGGATGACTTTTTAATCAGGAAAACATACAGATAATGTTAATAATAATTTAATAATAATTTTTATTTAATTTTAATAATAATTCTGATGGATTCTATGCTTACATACATTTTTGTGGAAGCAGCTTTTTAAAAGGTTTAGCCTTTTTTTCATCAACTGAAATATAAACTGTGATTAAGGAGAACAGCGTTTGCTTTAGTAGTAACATCCTGGGGAGTCAAAGTGGGGAATGCAAGGTATTTTTAAGCCTATTAGATATAAAGGATGATGTAGAGAGCCTGTTTTAGTGGAAATCTGACCAGGGTATCAGGATTAACATTTCTACTTATTTGAAAAGTGCCATGGGCACATTGAGTCAGGACCTAGATTTAACACCTCATCCAAGCCTCATGGATAACATCAACACTTACATTAAAATAACCCTATCACTATCCTGGGACATTAGATGTTGATTTGGTCCAGAGAGAAGGTCGCTCCTTACCAGCCAACAAACACCTCTTCTAGCAGAAAATGTAGATTTCCCAGGAGTTCTCCCACCCAAACGCTGACAAAGCCACACTTGATTAACTTCAGCAGTTTGCCAATAGAGTGGTACAGGGTGGTTTCGCTCCTGGCAATCAATTAATAATGACATGACCTTAACTTTTGAGATTCTAAATGATTTTTCTTACTGCCAACAAGTAAGCTTACAATTAAATCTGAAGAATGGTTTTCTATTCAGTTGATGAAAGAACAACAAATGTTCAATACTCTGAGCTCACGTCTCAAATCCCTAATTACTTGGTTAGGCTAGTCGTATATATATATATATATATATATATATATAAAAGCCAAGTGTATGTAAATATTTATTTCCTGATGGATGATTTGATGTAAAGTAACAAAGTTCAGGCTTCAGAGTCAGCTTTTATCCAGCACAAGGTATTCAATCCCACCATAGCCTGCAACAGCAGCGCTGTTTTTCCACGTCACCCAGGAGACACACAATACTGTGTAGAAACACTGAATTATTTATCTTATGTCCCCTTTATAATTCATTTTTGGAAACTGAAAAAGTTCACATTCTGTTTATGAAAAAAACAAAATATGTTGTGATGGAATAATGTTATATTTTGCAAAAGATCAAACCCTGCCATTGATTAAAGACTTGTGGGCTTATTCGGGTGAGGCTGTTTAATGGATTTTGAAAATGTTCTTACCCAGGCTGATTGTTTGTGTCAGCCATGCCGTCATCTCATATTGAAAGATATTAAGGTTATAATTGTGTCCATCAGTTGCTAGTCCATATCAGTGAGCTGGCCAGGAAAGTGAGTCATTGTGTGTCATGATAGATATATAAATTTTCCTTGGTGATGATTTAGTTGTTTAGATAAGCTCAATCTTAGCTTTGTCCCAGTTTGAAACTTTGATAAGATTCCCTTGATGGTTTTCATAATAAGATTTTATAAGTGTAAGATGAACAGTCACAGTCATTTTGTTTACAAAAAACCTTACTAAGCCAGAAGTTGTATATAAATATTTACTTGGCATTTTCCGTCAATTCTATATTGGGGATCAAGATAATGGGAATAAAGTATATGTACCTCTATTTATTTATTCACATTTATAAAAGTTTCATGACAAAGCATTGTGGTTGTTAGATTGAACTGGACTTTAATTGACCCAGCTATTGCATTTAACACTGATGCACAACAGCGTTAAATGCATAGTGGGAATAGAGTATATGTACGTCTGTAAAAGTTGACAGGCAATATCACTGATATTCAGAGAGACATCTGTGATTTACTGTTGTGCATCAGCGTTAAATGCAATAGCTGAGTCAATTAAAGTACTTGATGTCCAGTTCAGTCTAAAAACCACAATGCTTTGTCATGAAATTTACAAAATGTGAATAAATATGAGCTAGAATTATTAAATACACACAGGTCAGCTTGAAATTGGCAATCAAAATGAAACATGACTCCATTGTTATTCACATTTAAAGATAAAGTTCCATAGCTGTTATATGGAATATATAGTACTTTCATTAATCTATGTTTTAACTTGGGATGATGTGTACAGAAATATGTTTATGGTTCAACAGCCATAGTCTATATTCTGAAAGTTGCAAAGCTTGTCCTTTATTATTCATGAAATGTGGACTTTTTTCCAGATAGTGAAATATTTTTTGTTTTTATGTGAGTTTTTGTTTCGGTTGCCTTCAAGAATTGTTCCCCTGTACTAGTAGCATTAGAATCATAGTCCCTGAAGTAATATGCTCCGTGCAGCTTTTTTGGAAAGTGGAAAGTTTTTGGGCTGTCGGTGGTGCCAGGTTTTGTGAGGTTTGTATGTGTTTATAGTTACTCGTGTACTACATGAACAATGTCTCAAGAATCATCCTAAACATTGGAGAAGTTCAAAAACTTACAGCCTTCAGACTAAAATAGAATAACAATTTAATTATCTGCAAAACACACACACACACACACACACACACACGCGCGCACGCACACATCCAAACTTTTTGGAGGTGCTGTTTAGATTTATTATTTGCCTTATTTGCTCCCTTGGAAGACATGCTCTATTTTTCTCTGAATTTGGAGTCATCAGTTTACATTACTTTCTGTCAGACAGATAGCTGAAGCTGTTGTTCTTCTAAATGCTTTACCAGTGTTCTTGCCCAAACTATTAAACAGCCTGTAAAACGATTCAGCTCTGTAATGAAAATATATGAGCTTATACATGCCTGTTTCCGGGTCAGTTCAGAGATCAAGTAAGTCTGCTATCTGCAGTGCATTGACAGAGAGCATGGAATATAAATGAGGATTGTTTTTTTTTTTCGAAAGGCAGAAAATGAAATGGTGCACTATAACACTTCCTAAATTAATGCACCATTATTTAGTATAGTTGTTTTAACAAATTTACATTGTTTTTTGGCCTACATAAAAGTTAGGTGGTTTTCTCAGATTGAAAGAATTGGTTAAAACAATGACTGAAACCTGATAAGCAATACTGTCAGAATCTTTTTAAATAGTTCATTCAATGTGCCGGTTGTCTGGAGGACTGGGTCTAAACTCACAAAGTTTTTTTGTTTTTTTGTGAGAAAAAAAACATACGTTTGTCAAAAATCTAATAATAACATATAAAAAACCTTTTAAAGTTCAAAAACAGTGGCAAGCTGCACTAATCCTAACCACTTTAAATAATGGTAATAAGGTAATTTAAAAGGAATGATATGTCTTTTGGCACTAATTCAGTATTTGTGACATAGTTGAATTACATTCTTATTATTCAAGTCGTATTCCACCTGTTACCATATAAGTAAAATGAATGGGTATTTTAGACTAGTACGTGCATTCCCATAGGCTGTGTGTTGTGTTGCAGCTGAGCTGGTGGTAGACTGATTTCCTCTGAGAGCTTGCAATTGCTCAGCAATCTCCTGAAAAGCCTACAATGTCATCAGTGCTTAGGACACAACAATCATTTGTACTGCATTTAAATGCGAATCAACATTAAGGACGAGTGTTCATGGTATACTGGCTAATGACTTGCTGATTTTTAACTCATTTTGGTGAATTTGGATTTTGACAGCTATTATTTGACTCTGAAATTATCCAGGGTTAATTTACTCATGTCAGGAGAAAGAAAAAAAATTCTATAGTGTACAACTTTTGTATTGATGAAGATATATTATGCTGCCTCTCAGTTTTGCCTATGGAAATTTTTCCCTTCAGGGAGTGAAAGAGCTTGTAGCTCATCATAAATTCATTAGCGCATACCATAAACAGAGTACTGTATTATTGATAATTTAGAAGTTAAATTTAATGATGTACAGGTTAAAAGCACTTTAATACTCTTAACAGGCTCATGGTACTTGCATACCTTGTTGGGTGAAGGGGATATATTCATCTTGAGGTGAAAGCTGCTTCACACAAAATATTTGAAATAAAAAAGCATTTTTATGTAGTCTCGGCTCAATAGTAAGTATATTACAATGCCGTTTTCCTTCCATTTCACATCTACTGATCTGGAATACATTTATACACCAATTCACAGCAAAGCAGATTTTAAAAAAGTAAATTAGTACTGTTACCCATTTATGAAAACCATTTTTTTTTCAGTTTAAATGTGGCATTCTGCATAGCTCTGTGTGTTTTAATTTGACTTAATTGTAATGGCATGAACTGAGAAGTGGACTCAGGAGCAGAGACACAGGAGGCAGGAAACAGGTAGAGTGGAAAACTGATTTAATAAACTAAAATAAAGAAGGATAAAAGGCTATACTCATGAACCAAAATAAACAGGGGAACAATGAACACTACAAACAAACTGGAACTCCAGAAAAGCAGATAACCAGAAGCACATGAGTCTAAGGCAGCAGGCATACAAGAGGAAGAAGTCTCCAAGATGGATGACCAAACAAAGCAACTGGGGCTACTTAAATACTCACGACAAGAAGACACAGGTGCAAACACTGACAAAGACAATCATTCAATAATGACATAGCAAACATAAGTTTGGTTCATTGTTGCCCTCTGGTAGCAAGCAGGGACCATGACAGTATGTAGGTCTTGGTTGATATGCTTTGTCTGGACTGCGGACGCAACCGAAAGGACAGACTGGCAGAGATATCTACGGGAGAGAAAAAATTGCTCCACTTTATAAATTGCTTTGTTTTTTTTTAATGAGACCAGGTCCGAAGTCGAAGTGGAAAAGAGTAATGGTTTGCATCTTGAAGAGGTCTCACCAGTAATAATCCCATCATCTGTCGAATCCCATTGTTTTTCTTCCTTACTCGTGGGCAGAATAACGCATTGTGGAAGCTCGACTCTTGTCAGGACTGCAGCTGCCTTTCTGATGTGGTGATCTGCAAAACCACCCGCTGCCCTGTGCTCTGGTGTGACTCCCAGAAGGTACGACAGCAATAAATGGCCAAATTGATTTGGTGCCATTTATTTCCTCCATTGTACCTTTGGCTTCTGCTGATGCAGGCTTGAGCAATTTGTATGGCGATAGAATCAGTGGCAAAATCATAGTTAATACACTGCTCTGCGGTTGATTGTAAGGTCTGACAACTTTTATGAACAAATTTCAATATTTCTTGGGCTTAGATAAGATATGCAAAGAGAAAAGCATTCAGTGCAGACAGTGCAGATGACTGTAGATGTATGAGAGAAGCACATTTCTGAAAAATTCAAGACAAACAATGGGTGTTGTGGCATGCATCTGGGTGGTTAATCTAGTAAAGCCATCTTTTGAAAACATGCAAAATCGGTGCTTTTGGTTTCCAGTCCAGTGGACTGCACCTGAATTCTAATTAAAGTACCCCCATTATGAGCAGCTAAGCATACCCTTCCTGTCTCGACTTCTGTGCGTTTGCAATAAAAGCTCTTTCACTGACAGCCCCCCCCCACCCCCCCCCGCCCCCAAATACAAACTGTGGGATCAAAGATGAACTATGATGCACTGTCTACAATAACTTCAGGCTCTACAAGTAGGTTACAAAGCCTTGCAATATAAAAAAAGGAATCAAAAAGTAAAAATATTTGTCGTATTTTGGATTTATTTGCAGGGAAAGCGGCTGAGAATTCCTCCCAATAAATGTTGCCCGGAATGTGCCCCACAAACCCAAGGCTCTTGTTTGCATGAAGGAACAACCTATGGGGTAAGTTTAAAAATGAAACTACATATTTTGTTTATCTTAATATCTTTAAAAAACATTTACAGAAACATACAGTATTACTTTATTGGTTACGCTTTACAATAAGGTCACATGAATTGGCATTAACTAATGTAGTTGTTAACATGAATTAATGATGTACAAATACACAAATTAAACATGAAATATAGTTAGTAGTTAACAAATGCATTAACTGATGTATTAGTTGCATGATTACATCATTTATAATGATACATTATAAAAACACAGGATAAACGTATAATTAGTTAACCATTTACAAATACATGAACCGGTTTTTTAATCCCAGTATGAACTGGCATTGAATAATGTAGTTGCTAACATGAATTAATGAAATACAGATACATCAACACATTTGCAGAGATTAATTTTTCAGTAGTTAGTTGTTAACAACCGCATTAATTAATGCCGAATTCACGTGACCTTATTGCAAAGTGTTACCACTTTTTATTGTGCAATTAAACATATCAATCACATATCATACATATTACAATAAAACTATACAGGTCCATGCAAGCTAGTTACCATGTCTCATTGATGGTTTATGAGCTTACTAATCATCCTGTAAACACATTTCTCAGGATGTCATCCTTGTACAATGAGTATGAGGCCAAAATGCTGTGACTTGTCCAGCATAAATAAATTAAGGGCAACTAGTACCAGTATGAGCTGATGAATTTATGATGAGCTACAGTACTAGCTCTTTCACTCCCTGTAGGGAAGATGTTCCACAAGGTAAACTAAGAGGCAACATAACGTATGTTCATCATCAACAAAATTTGTTACACTAATTTTTTTTTTGTAAATTAAGCCTGGACATGAAAATCAAACCTTAGAGTCAAATAATAGCTGTCAAAATTTAAATGAATTAAAATGAGTTTAAAAGCATTGAGAAATTGGCCTGGATACCATCAATATTTGTTGATCAAACAATTTTAATTCAGTTAAACACAGTGTCCTGTGTAGGAATGGCTTTCCAAAAGATGAGAAATTGCTGAGAATTTGCAATTTCTCAGAACAACTTTTTTCCCATTGACTACATTCATCCCGTAACCTCTAACCATAACCCTAACCCCAACCACTACATGCCTAACCTTAACCCTAACCTTAACCTAATTGTAACCCTAACCCTAACCCTAAGTCCTAACCCTAACACAGCCTCTTGAACTTGTGGGGACCAGCAAAAGGTCCCCACCTTGCGTAATTTTCCTCATATTTCTATCCTTGTGGGGACATTTGGTTCTCACAAAGATAGTAATACGTGTCCACACACACACACACACACACACACACACACACACATTTTGTTTGACAAAATCTCATGTATAATGCCCCCTCTCTGTTTTGCTGTAACAGCATGGCAGCCAGTGGAGTGGCTCCAATTGTTCTGTCTGCATCTGTACCCAAGGGAAAGTGTCCTGTGCCCCACACCCCTGCACCCCTCTCCACTGTGGAAGGGGTGAGAAACGTGTCACTAGATTTGGCGAGTGCTGTCCCAAGTGCACTCACAGTGGAGGTAAGCTCTGGGCCATGGTAAAGTGTTTTGGAAAATAGATTGGCTGAATAGGATGTTGCAATGTGGTTAGACTGAAATATAATGAAAACATCCAGCTTGCATATAATGCACAATATAGCTGTCCATCCGAAGATGAAAATGGCTCTGGAGTGATAAAATTGCTGAAACATATAGCACCAGCAGCAATGACTCTATACATCCAAGACATTGTAATTTGATGATTCAGGTGAATTATAAAAAATTTTCAGGTAATAATGCTGGCAGTGATAGCAAGTGCATATATTACAGATATTTTGTGTCGTCTCTCGGCTGAGAGTGAGCTGTGGGCTCTCTTAGGTTTGTCTCATTGTTCCTGAGTGCATGCTACATCTGTTCTTCCAGGCATAATGCTCAGTGCCTGTAATTTCCCATTGTGGTCTTGTATCACTTTTTGGCCTGCCTTTGATGACACGCTGTAATGTTTCTTTAAAGATGACAGAAGGAACAGTAATTCCTGTCCATGTACTCACTCACACGGCCTGCCAGGCGGGGCCTGGTATTATAACGGCAGCCACAGTCTGGCAGAGATTCAAAGATGCCATGCATGGGATGACAGAGTGGAGTTCATTAGTTCATCCTCCTGGGCGTTGGTCCTCTGCTTTGCCTGTACATACTCACAGCTTCCTCCCTTACAGCGTCCTGCTTTGAGGAAGGCCAGGAGTACAGGGACGGGGAGGAGTGGCAGCCCACTTCCTGCACTAAGTGCGTGTGCAGCGGAGGGGAGCCCCAGTGCTTTGCTGTCCAGTGCCTGCCTGCTGTGTGCCAGCCGGTCAGTACGTAGTGTAAACTATTGTACGGCAATAACACTTACGTGAAGAGCACTATATGAAAGCTTATTATAATTCATGGTATTGCATTGTATAGCATCTTCCAGAACAGACCTAGCCTGCATTCACTCTCCATTCTGTCTGAGGTAGATAAGATTCCAAACAGTTTAGATTCTAGTCTTGATGCAATTGCTGTTTTCTTGAAGACAGAACAAACAGTCCAATACAAGCCTACCCAAACTGTTTCCTTTCAGAGTGTGAGCTTGTTGCAGGAGTCAACCCAGAGAGGTACTCAGATAAGCAATCGGAGCGTAAGAGAGTATTTATCTCCTCCCGTACGCCGTGCTGTTTGAGACTGTGCTCAGACAGACGGAAGTGATATAGTGAGTGCCGTCCCCGGCCCATTACTCACCGCTTGTTTTTCCCACAGCATGAGACTGTGGTGATCCGCCGGGGAGAATGCTGCCCACTGTGTGTGCCAGGCGCCTGTCGTGCGGCTGGGAACAAATACAAGGTAGCCTTCGATAACCTGCGATCAGAGAGGGTTTTACTGTCCTCCCTGTCAGGAACAGAGCCGCGGTGCAGGGCCGATGCAGGGCTCGGGCAGATAAGGTCCGTCAGGCTTTCAGAGCACGTGGGAAGTGGAGTAGGAACGTGTGTGCAGTGAAAATCCCTGCTGGGCAGGAAGCTGGAGCCAATGATAAGGGCTAACCTGCTGTCCTCTGCTAAAGGCTCGTGGTGCTCTGATGAGGGTTGCCAGATTCAGAATTTGTCAAAACTGGACCACAACATGTTCAGCTGAAAGCGTAATCGCGAATAAAGCTGGGAGCTGCCAGACCGGGGGGGGGGGGGCCTCGGAACTGACACCGGACCAGGGCGTCACTGTGCACAAATTAATTTCCGGTAGATTTCTTCCATCAGTTACTCAGACCGGGCATTATATTGTCTGGTCAGGACCACAAACCGGACATGTACCAATAAGATCCATTAAATTCCCATGAATGAGTGCAACATGGAATTTCTGCATGCAGTTTCACTGCAAGTGGCAGAGGGTAGTATGATGCTTGCCTTCCTGCTTTCCAAGACCATGCCAAAGGGGGCACACACCTTCATTCACATGCAGTGTATATTCATTATTCCTTCATAGTTGATAGTTTGCAGTTATACCAATCAGTCGTGTTCAAGTTCAGCCGCAGATTACCAGAATATGTTCAAGGTAATGTGTATGGCATATATGAGCAGAGAATGAATGTTTGTTTAATGGGTGGTGGATGTCTGTGTCTGTGTGGTTGTCACGCTTTATCTGCCTATTTTGTGTTCTCAGCATGGCCAAAGGTGGCATGGGGAGAATTGTACCACCTGCCTTTGTGACCAGGGTCAGGCCCACTGCCACACTGAGACCTGTTCCAAAGGCGCCTGTGAGAAGGTGAATTAATACAGATGGGCCACTCCGACACGCCCTATATCTCTCAAAAAAGAGGGAGAGGTTGTTTCTGTAGAGTAAATCAAGCAAGATAGTCTATGTCCATTGAGTCACATGTTTATTGTGTTGATTTGTTGTCAGTACCAGTAAGGTTTTAACACTCAAAGGTTGGCTGAAGCTGAGATCCCTCTGTAGCACCCCATCCAACCTCTCATTCTGTGCCTCTGCGCAGGGTCAGGACGAGGTTCAGCAGGTGGAGCGCTGCTGTGAAGACTGCATGCCTTCCGGAAAGAGCTGTCTCCATGAGAGTGTGGCGCGTAACCACGGAGAGACGTGGAGCATGGGCTGCCGGTTCTGTGCATGCCAGCAGGGACAGGTCCTGTGTCAGCAGGCCGAATGTGGTGCAGTGGAGTGTTCTCGGGTAAGAAAGGCTCTGAAACTGCGAGAGAACCTAGTTTTGTTCTGTCAGCTAGATATTATGACATCAATGACACGTGCAAAGGTGATAGAGAACAGCCGAGTAGTGTTTATAGGCACAGTACACTCTCAGAAATAAAAGTACACAAGGGTACAAATTCTGTATAAGTACAAAACTGTACCTCTAAAGGTACTAGTGACAAGCGATTGTACCTCTAGGTACTGAATGGTACCTTTTTCCTGGTAAAGGTACAGTTCTGTACCTTCAAGGGGTACTGCCACAGTGACAAGTGATTGTACCTTTCTAGGGACTGAATGGTGCCTTTTTTTCTGAGAGTGTAGGAAACATGGCCTTTATATATTGTTTTGTCTGGGAATTTGCCTTTTAAATGAGTTGCTTGTGAGAAAAAAATACACGTCTCTTTCCCAAAGATTGCATGCTGAAAAAGGCATTAGCAAAATAATCATTGTTGACAGTATAACTGTGAACAAGAGGAGCAGATTCGACACACTAAACTGCTACCATCTGTATAAGTCTTACAGATCCAGTACCTATCCAGTAAATATAAATATTTGCTCGCAAAATACTGACTTCATTCACAATGCTTTTTCCACAAGAGAGTAAAGAAAGTAATTATTCACATTGATGTCCAGTGGTTTATCAAAATCATGTCAAATACTAATGCTTGTCATCTCAGTTGTATGGTGATGTGCTCCCAGCAACCCTTGATACTTGGAGTATGGTGTATGACTAATTCAATGGGATGGAAAAACCTAGTAACAACTACTTTCAGTAATCATTAGGCTCTGTCAAATGCTTTAATTAAAGTAAGACAGCAGTTAATATTTTTCCATGACTGATGTTTTCATGATTATTAAGAAAAAATACAAACACATTCATATTGGGAAATTACTGTCCCTTGTGTCTCTTATGGTTTTAAATAGATTATCATATGATTTGCATTTTTATGATTTCTCCATTTTATTTCTAATCCAAAATTTAATCAAGCATATTGAATCTTTTAAATTAATGTTTCTCAGTCATAATATTTGTGTTGTTCTCTATGCAGATGATTGACAAATACAAAGCAGAATGCTTTACATTTAGCAAAACAACCTGAAGCTAATTACAGTATTAGTCTCTTAAGTGTGACCTTTTACCCTCAATGTATTTAAGTTCTGTTAGTTTTGCATACATTCTATAATTATCTTGGATTTAGTAGCAAGATTAATCCTGATTCATTGCCTGAGGTCAATTGAAAGAAACAAAGACACTTACAAATGCTAATTTTATAGATGATGATGATAAACTATTTTTTTCAACATTCATCAGGGGGAAGAACTGGTCCACTTGCTAGGAAAATGTTGTCCTGAATGCATACGGAGAAGGAGGTCCTGTGTGTACAAGAACCAGTCCAAAGAGGTAATGAGCAAGCAGATAAATCAGCAGTACTGCATGTCTAACTGCAGAAGGAGATGCACTTCTGAAGCCTTTCTGAGGTTATGAGTTACTGTTAAGGCTGCATGCAGTTTATGCTCTTAAGTGCACTTAATATACTTAGTATATCATTGGATAATCAGATATGAAGATTGTGATCTGTATAAAAACAGAGCCTAATTTTGGATCAGCCAGTTAAAGGGTTCCAGTTGAAAGTGGAAACGGATGGAGTAACTGCAACCAGCACATCATAATAGCCAGCTGTGTCTTTATAGCAGGCCTGACGAAAGCAATGAGCAAAACCCGAGCTGATTCATCAAAATCATGTGCGGATGCCTCTACGTGAGGATGCAGCTATCTAAAGTTCTGCAGGGCTCTCTTTAGAAGATAACAGGAACAACCTACACTAACAAAAGCAGCTCTGTAGGCTCCTGCTCTTCACCCTCCTGGAATCTTAGAGGCATATGCTGAGAATATGAAAAGGGCACGATGCATTCACCTGAGCGTATTTTCTGCACTTTGGCTCATCTATATGCCGCTTACAACGTGCGCAGATCGCTATGGATGAGAGGGAGCACTTTACACGTAATTTGTCTCTGAGGAGCCAAAGGGGATCATTTAAAATCTTTTATGCCACCTTGCTCATAACTATTTTGCCTTCATGGGAATTTGTGTAATAAAACCACTATAATTATTAAGAATGCAGTCTATAAAGGTTTTGAGTTGAATGCGGCATATTTAGTGGAAGACCCAGGGGCCAGACTGCTCAATTTAGAGGGTTCTGCATTAATGTGCAAAGGTTGAGTTCCAATATGTTTAACTGTCAATTTGTTATCTTAATTGGGCTTTGGAGGCATGTTTTTTGAAACAAATATTAAAAGGCCTAAAAGCAGAGGTTGAAGTGAACTCTTAGAAAAGTAGCCTACGGCGTCTTGTTCTATTTATACCGCTCCACTGCTTGCCTGTTAACGGATGGTAAGAAACAAGCAACATCACCCCAACTCTGGCTTCCCTGCATTGGCTACCTGTATCTATTAAAATTGATTTTAAGGTTCTTTTATTAGTATTTAAAGCACTTAATGGCCTTAATGACTCGTTGACCGTGTACCAGCCCCAGCGAGCACTCTGCTGTGCACACAGTACCCTGTAAGATATTCTTTCTATTAAACTTAAACACAGGGGAAGATGCTGTTAGGAGCTCCTTATCACAGTACATGTCAATCCCTTAGTAGTATTAAAGTTTCATTTTAAGATGATTTTATTTACTATGGTGTATACCAACAACTGTTCATTGTATTTATTATAATATTATACTTATTTTATTATTTAATTGTCTTTTATTAGCACCTTTTTGCTTTATTTCTATTTCTTATTCTTTGTTTATTGCATTTTATGTTCCATATAGTTGTACCTTCTTCTGTCATTCTTTTAGTATTGTTAAACAGATGGTTAGATTACTCTGCCTTGATCATATGTTTGCTGAAGCACTTTGTGATGTATCCTATGTTCCAAAGGTGCTATGTCAGGTTTATTGATGTTTTTCTTTATTACTTGCCCAGTTTGCTTAGAATCTCTGTGAATGAAACCTGCCAACCAAACGTTATCATGTTGATGACACGTTCATGCAGGTTCTTCCTGTATAACATCCGGAGGATCCGCCCCTTCCTCACAACTTACTCGACCCAACTCCTCGTCCAGGCAGTGGTCCTGTCCCGCCTGGACTACTGTAACTCCCTGCTTGCTGGCCTCCCAGCATCATCTGTCAGACCCCTGCAACTCATCCAGAACGCAGCAGCGCGTCTGGTCTTCAACCTCCCCAGACATTCCCACGTTACCCCCCTGCTCACCACCCTCCACTGGCTCCCCGTGATGGCTCGCATCAAATTTAAAACATTAGTGCTTGCCTTCAAAGCAGCCAGGGGGTCAGCCCCTCCCTATCTACGTCAACTCATCAGACCCTACACCCCAGCTAGACCTCTCCGTTCTGCTGCCACATGTCGCCTGGTCCCTGCCCCGGCTCGCACCAGCACCCGGTCACGCCTCCTGTCTGTTCTAGCCCCACGGTGGTGGAATGACCTTCCTGTGCAAGTCAGAACAGCAGAGACCCTGGCCGTCTTCAAACGTAGACTGAAGACTCACCTCTTCAAGCTACATCTCACCCCATCACCCCCCACTACCCTCTAACATTTTTTTTTCTAAAAAAAAAAAAAAAAAAAAAAAAATAGGGTGTACAATTCACACTTATACCTAAGCAAAGTTATACCTATTGTAGCTCTCTTGCAGGAATGTTGTAAAGCGCTTGTCTCTGAGTTTTGTAATGCACTTGTTGTAAGTCGCTCTGGATAAGAGCGTCTGCTAAGAACCTATAATGTAATGTAATGTAATGTAATGTTCCTGTCACAACAGTCAGAGGGTGGATCTTTACTACTGCAATTCATTTATCAAGGTCCATTCATTCAATCAGAACCAGAGAAGCAGGAACATTTAGGATATAAAGTCTCTTTGTCCTCTTCCCTCAGAACCAGGAGAAGTGGTGGGAGGGAGCCTGCCGCTGGTGCGAGTGCCAGGACTCGAAGGTCACCTGTTACCATCGTCTCTGTCCCACCTGTCCTGTGGGCACCCTGGCTATGTATGTAGAGGGAAGGTGCTGCCCTGAATGTCAAGGGGGTGAGTTCGGTCTGAAACAGCCAACGAGTCTTACATTTTTACCAGGACACACTGGTGCTTGTCATTTTCATTCTATATAGGATTTTGCATTAGAACAGAGGTTCCCAACCCTGATCCTGGAGATCCGATGTGTAGACTGGGTTTCATTCCAATTGCATTTCCTGATATAAATAAAAAGAGCTGTTAATTGTTTTTAATTAGAAACTTTTTTTTACTGAGTCTAATGAGGGATGATTTGCCTTCTTTTGTTCAAAACAAATATTCACGTTACAATGAATGAATGTTCCATATTCATTTAATGACTTTTCATTAGTCATATGAGTTCTCAGAAAGATAATGCTTTCATTTTCTTTAATGTGATGTGGCAAATGATTCCATTTCAAAGAAACTTTGCGTTGATTAATTGAAGCACCTACTACATACAGCAGGGCCTCTATTTACATCTGTTTTCCACTGCAACTGAAGTCCAAATGTCATTATCACTGCGGGCCTCCATAAAATAAGTGAATAGACAAAATCCCCCTGCAGCTATTTACAAGGAACCTATTCATCATATACAATGCAGCTGCTCAGATGGATGTTTTCACAATGATTCAGGAAATAGCTGTAAACACACCTGGTTTAAAAAAGTTGCAGTTATGGTAAGGTATGCAAATATATATTTGTGGCAGTTCATATGGCAATACAGATGGCCCACTAACCAATGAGCCATTCAGTGTCAGCCCCAGGAAACATTGATTTAGTATAATATGCGACTTTTATGAATAATCCAAGGGCTCAATGAGAATATAAAAATAATTTGCTCATTTGTGATTTGTTTCTGACCCACATAAAATTTCCACATGAGTCATGCTTGGAGTAAGGGAAGAGGCATGCATCTCTGTGCCTCTCTCCCCTGTGCCTAAAGACAGAAATAAGACACAAAACTGCCCTCTTAGTTCTTTACCCATTTTGACTAAAAATACATCAAAGGGGCCTGCCTAGGATGCTGTTGGCCACTGTGTGGAATTGCTCAGTGAGGGGAAATGTTGCATTGTGGTGTCTCTAAGATGGAGGTGACATGCAAAATCATGAAGGAATCAGGGGCTATTGCCGTGCTGTTGTCTGATTTTTTTGTAAATCACAAAACGGCTGTACCAGCCTACTTGTCTCTTCTCATCATATTGTCCATTCAGCTTTTAATTTTGTTTCAAGGCAGTGTTGCTTGTGTTTTTTCCCCACTAACTTGTTTGCATGTTTATACATTCTAATGGGTTTCTTCAATGAATAATTCCGAGTATGCTTAATTTCCTTTCATCTGACAGACTTGATAGCACAGTATAAGATTTCTTTCTTGTTAAATAACCTGGCTACTTAGTTTCCCCATTTCCCATCACTGAAGTCTTCTCAAATTCTCTATTTCCTGTGATGACCCGATCTGGAGTTAGTTTAGGAAAACCACTGACAGTGCACTTCTTGTTCTGGAGATAGAGACCTCTTTGAAACTTAATCGCCAGATGGGAAGTGGAGGGAGGTCAGCAAGGCCTTGACATAATGAGGAAATTAAACTGTGGAGCTCCCTAACAAGGCCAGCAGAAGAACATGGCCATGCAAATGACTGTTACTAACATCCTAGAGGACTAAGCAGGAGGATGTGGGTTGCATTATGCAGCATTGACCATTCCACCAATCTCACTCTGTCTTGTCACATTACAATATTGGTACAATTAATCCCATGCGGTATCTGAGTCAGTATCGCTGTTCGTTTCAATACATGGTGTCACTGAATACCCTGGACCATATTGATGAAAGGCTTTTGTGAAGGACACATCATTATCTCAAAACCCCCTCCCAATCCCTCTATCTGTTCTATGACCTTCCCGAAACCGTCAAGATACGTTTTATCTTTTAAACACATTTTCAGAACCTTTAAGTCTAATAAACTGACATGGAATCCCAAAGCAAGACAACCCTGTTCTATCCGTCTCTTAAGGGATATTTTCTTAATATCCCAAGGATATTCATTCATTTGATTTTACTTCTGATTTTCTTTTTTTTCCAAGTGGGGGAGGGGTGAAGGGGGGCACTGGGGAGCATGGTTCTCCATTGCCTGTGAACACTCCACAAAACATCAGACTGCGACAGGGACACAATTAGAATTTCAAGAACACACGTGGCCAGCTTCTCAATTCACCCGCTCTACCTCTCCCTGCATGTCCAAAACCACAACAAGGAAGCAATTTCTCAACAAACCTCTGTGGAGAGGATTGTTTACAGACTGCAGACAAGTGACTGTGAATAACTGGGCTAAGCCTCAATTCAGTTTTTCCAAATTATTACTCAGCTAAAGAAATTATACTTGGCAGTTAAAAATACAGTTATGGTACAATATTAGAGGGGAATAAGTATAACCATTTTTTAATTTTCATGACAGAAATATATTTAATTTAAATGGTAAATGTTTGGGAATGCCCAGAAACAGGATGGACACATAGGTTCTTCATTTTTCAAGTGGTGGTTTGGCATGTTCATGCTTATGCTGTTGAATGAATTACCATAAACATCGTAAGTTTTACCCCAGACACTGGTGTCCATATATAAACATGCTGCTGACCCTTGAGGCAACAATGAGGTGAATGACTTGGGCCTCATTTTGTATTTAGTGTTTTCTCATGTGTTTGTGTGTCTCAGTCCAGTGTCACCCAGACTGTTTGATGTGCTCACGGACCCCAGGCCATTGTGACAGCTGCAAGGACCCTCACTCTGTACTGCACCACGGGCACTGTCTCCAGAGCTGTCCACAGGGGTTCTTCCAGAATGGCAGAACGTGTGCAGGTACAGCACATTTCTCTGCTGATTCATTCAGCTAAAGTGGATTCTTCACTAAAATGTAGTCCCCTCTGGAATTGCTCTCACCCTTGATAAAGACGATCTAAAAGTGGACTGAACTGCAATTTAGTTCTACTTGTATTCTTCAATACGTTCTATATTCTACTTTCACAAAATGTCTTTGTACTTGCTGGAAGTACTCAACTAAACGCCAGGAATGGGAAAATAAAACCAAAAAGCTTATTGGCATAGAGGTGGCATCTGATGGTAGATTCGGAGACTTTCTGTCCAAACCCAAGTTGGGGTGTAGATCTCAGACTGGCCCTTTTTGTGCCTTTTGTGTGGCGGCATAAAGAACTTGCACCCTCTATCAGGCAGGCTTCTTAACTTCTTCATTATTGACCTCATAGTGGAAAGTGGTATCTGTTTTGGTATCAGGTTCTTTGACTTGTTTGTAACCATCTCCTTTTCTTCATTCAATTTATTAAGGATATGCATTATTATTACATCTTTTTATTAATATTATTGTATTGTTGAACAAAATATTTGTCCTTGAACAGTTGTATTTGTATACAATTATAGAATGTTTTCATTCTTAGCGTAGTGCATCCCTGTACATTCATTTATTTTGTACTTGTGTAAAACATTTTGTACGTCACAGTGTCTCAGAGAGGCAGTTCTACATAAAAAAAAACCATTGTGGTTATAATCTGCAGTGTTTGTGCATTGGATATCTTAAAAAGAAAGCATGTAAGAAACAATCTGTGGGAGAGAAGTGCTGTGGTTTTGGAACCTGGCAGCCTATTGTTTGCGTCACCTGAAAAAAGCAGCATGTAGAAATATTTCATCATCATAACTTGCATCATAACTCTGACAGGATTATTGGCTGCTGCGCTGCTCTTTCATGGCTCATGTAAACCTTGAGATCTCAAACTGAGAGCTCGCTGTTACACAGCCAGTAATATCATGAGTCACAACAAGGACGGATGCCATCGCTACAATTTTAATGAGTCACCCTTTCTTTTAAGCCGACCTCTTATAAATACCTCATTAAATATTGTACTTTCTTTTGGAAATAATATGTAGCATTGCGACATTGTGACATGGGGGCCGCATTGTAATAAATGTTTTTCTGTAATTAAAAAAGTTTTAGTTCCTTGCTTTTCAGTTATTAACTGATATCAGCTGTACCCCGCACTCAAGCCCATAAACCTAACCAGAATCCCAAGTCTACCCACAAATTGATCCTGTTCCTCTGTATATTTGCACAACTTATGTAATTATGTGAAAGTGCATAAACATAACTAAATTGTTTTTTTTAAAAATGCATTTGTGTAAGGTGTGATAACATCAGGAGAAAATGGATGCAATCCATTTTAGGCATTTATCAGATGTTTTAGCCAACTTATAGTGTCCGTTAGCCAGTATTGCTACAGGTGTGTTTCAGTGAAACTGGATGTGTACTTCCCAGTCTCTTTAATAGCTTATGCCTCACTGCAGCCTGCAAGGACTCATGCGGCTCCTGCGAGAATGACTTTGAGTGCACTTCCTGCAGCACAAGCCTCCTGATGAGCAACAGACGGTGTGTTTCGGAATGCAAGAGCGGCTTCTTCGTAAATCACACGCAGTGCGCACGTGAGTGATGTCTTCAACCATGCTAATCCTGTCTTTGTAGAAATGGTAAGCCAAAAATGTGTGATGTCGGGGGGAGGTGCATCCCATTACTTTTCACTCCTCACCTCCTTTCCTCCACTCCCCCACTACTACTTGTCTCCTCCTTCGCCGAGAAGAGACGAGAAGCCGAGTTTGAAGCTGCTTTGCTCGTCTCCTATTGGGATTGGGACACTGGAGGGAGGGAGGACACAAAGATCGGTTACCGGGACACAGAGTAGTGGTGGTAGTGGAGTAAAGCAGAATACATTTTTCAGGTATTGGGATGCACCCAGGGATTTGTTTGTGTGAGATTAAGGGCCTGGGATACTGTGAATGCTTCTTCTAGAGTCCCTTTGAAAAAAAAACAGTCTTATGGTGGTCTTATGCTCTTCTGACAACAATCCACCACAGTCCAAACTGTGTAAAGTACACCCAGGGTCCTGCAGTAAATAAATAATGGACAGTATTTGAAATGCCCTTGGATAAGTTGCTTCAGAGGGTTGTACTCTTTGTTCTTTGTTCTCAAGCAACACAGAGCTCTCTTGGTATTCTTTCACTTTATCTCTGTGTGGTGTTATTGCATTTTTTGATGGGTAAGGCAAAGACAGCCATTTAGCTGACTCAGAAAAACAAAGCAGGTGGCCTGGGCTCATTGGAGCCTGTACATGTTTTAAGAGGACTTGTTCGCCAGCATCTGCTCACCAAGTTAGCATTTTTCACTTTGGTGGATAATCTTCAGGGTTTTTGGGACATTTGGGGAGTGGGGTGTTGTCTATGTACAGTGAATGTGGAGGAAATTAGAATTGCTCTTTTGAAGTCGTGGTAAGATGATCTTTTTTCTGTAATTGTGTTCTGGCTTTTGTTTTGTGATCGTGTAGTTTTGTTCACTACCTTTTTGTGTTTCTTCAGGTTTCTTGCAATGGTCTCTCATTGTGTGTCTATTATGTATATTTATATATATGTATATACATTTTTGTTTTTATTTATTGTTTTTTTGCTCTGTATGTGTCTGTGAGTGGGTATTTGTAGTCAATGTAGTCTCTTTTTCTTTACTTTTTGTCCTATGCAATAAAGGAGACCCAAAAGAGCAAAAATCTAGCTGTTTTGTGTTTGTTTATAGTGATTTTGACCTTAATCAGATAAAGTCATTTACATGACTTCCACAGTCATAGTCAACCCTAATTGGGTTAAAATACAATTTTTATTGTGAATGTAAAGACAGCCTGTGTCTACTGATCTTTGGTCCTGCACTTGTGCTTAATTTAAATGATTGATTCGCTAAAGAGTCTGCACAGGTTGTTTCCATGGCTAAAATTTATTGCTGACTGAATGGAAATTACAAAAATCTGCAGATGCTTGAGACTTCTGACCTTGCTGATATTTTAAGTGATTTCACAGTCTTAAAAGTCAGTCAAAATCACACCAGTCTTGCCTCAGTTAGTGCGTGCCCCTGTCATGACACAATTAGTATGAGATGATCACAGACTCATTTGGAGCTGGCTTAATAGTATTTTCCTTGTCTCTATCATTCCAACAAAATCAAACATGTTTAATATTATCATAAATCTTTAATCTTGGCACAAAAGGTTTGTGATGATGAAGTTATAGTTCTTCACTGTCAACTTTTTTCTGACATCAGCACACAGACAGTGACACGGCTGTAGTAGTAATGATAGTAGTAGTAGTAGTGATGCTGTTGAGAAACCATATTTTTGGCTGTTTTAGCACAGACAATTGCACACAGAAGTGTGGCGGTGGCCATAACTGTTGTTGCTGCTGCTCCATTGCCTATTTGGTAGTTGCCTACTATCTTCCTCTTTTTCTTCTTTGTGTGAGTTTCTGACAGGAAGAGGAGAGCTGTGAAGAAATCTCCAAAGTTAAGCTCTGTGATTCCCAGCGATCGCAGAAACTTTGCACATCTAGGACTAAAAACCCATCATTTAAGATTGTTGTTAAATGTGGGAGTGTCAGACTTTAGTTGTCTAGAAGTTTTCTAGAGGCCTTATTCTGATGTAATTGAATGACTCATGGTTAATTTCCTTCAGGTTGCCATGACTCCTGCACCACATGTCACGGGCCCAGCCAGAGTGACTGCCTGTCATGTTCTGACCCCTCTCACCTGCTCAAGGATGGACTTTGTACTCCAGAATGTGGCACAGGGTTCTATGCCAGACAAGGCACCTGCCATGGTGAATGTTTAAATAAAGTAGCAGTTATGCATGTAGTTCTGTTAATGAGGAATCTAAATGGAAAATAAAACAATTTGAATATGGTTCTAAATGTGCTATAGCAAACACAGTCCGGTTTTTCTATGAGATAGCTTATGTTACTTCCGTTTCTGTAGCAACAGGATGCTTGGAATTTCATGCAAACATATTTCAGGTTTTTGTCTACTAAAATATTTGCTGACATAACTGTTTTACCTTTAAACATTTTCAGTAAAAATATGGAATGGGTAAAATTGAGAATTCTATTTGCAATCCAGTAAAATGTGAAAACTACTCAAGGATCTGAATAGTTTTGCAATACATGAATATGCAATTGTCTCATCTCCGCCAAATACATTTGACATTCCTTTTTTAAACAATGCAGCATAAGTTATCAAAAAAGATAAATAATAATAAATAAAAAATTACCAAAGAGTTGACTCCTTGTACGGAATCACCAAATAAACAATAACCAGAATTCTCCCTGTCAAAAAAGGGTTTTCTGAGAGTTAGGCCTTTTATAATTCCCTATAATGAGACAATTAGAATCAGTTGCCCTGATTTGCAAAGAGCCACAGCTTCTACCATACCTCTCTCACAGCTGTCCAACTCTCCCAGGTTACAGAAACACATGAGGTGCTGAAGAGACAGTACACCAGACACATGAGCAGTGAGAGAGAAAGAGCAAAACAAAACCAACAATCAAACTCTCTCTGAGTATATATTCTTTATTCAATCGTGTGTGCAGTGCTTAATATTTCACATAATCACGTAAAATGTGATTATGAAAACATTTGGTTATGTGACTCCAAACATTTTCTTTGTTTTTATTCCTCCAGCTTGTGACAAATCCTGCACGACCTGTTATCCTGACAACCCCAGCTGTGTTAGCTGTCCTCCAGACACTGCTTTGCATGATGGGAAATGTGTATTGCATTGTCCTGAACAGCATTACAAGGATGCTCATGGTAGATGCAGGGGTGAGTCTTTTATCTGTCATTTACACATTATAGTCTATACATCAATATCATACATATCACTGTATCGTTCTGAGTGTGGCATTTCCATAATGGGAATATATTGAATGCAAAGTGTATCATTATGTGTAATCAACATATTTTGCATATACTGCATATAATTTGTCACATATGTATGTAGCTAAAGCTGAGCTCGGTAATTGCAATTTTATTTGGATCCTAATTTTGGAGATGACCAATTAGCTAATTTTGGAAATATTGTCAACTGGATGTGGGATTTTCCCCCTATTGGATTGAAATCTGATTAGCTGATTGGCTACTCTCAGCTGATTTGCTACTGTGCAGCTTGCTCAGCCTGCCATTACACCCTCTGTCCTGGCACAGACACGTTTTACCTGGGACAATGCCTGGACACCTGCAGAGAGGGGTAGTGTTCCATCTAATTAGCTAAGAACTGCTATGGATAAGCTACAAAAAATCACTCAGTTGTGGGCTCTGACTTGTTTGTAAGTTGCGCCTGCTAAGTGCTATTTGCTGGATTCTCTGTGCTTTAGATCCAACACAAATTCATAAGAATAGCTCTGCCAGAGATCTTATTCTAGTCTTAAAATGTGAATGTGTATGATGTAAATTGCAGTGAACACAATGTCTGTCATGCTGGTGTGTGTGAGAATGGGATTGGCTGTTCATTGGGGAGAGACAGAGCATGTGCTCTGGCTACCCCAGGCTGTCACCCGTCCTGCTATTCCTGCATTGGGCCCCAGCGTTCGGACTGCACATGCTGTCTGAATCCAGAGGGGGTGCTGTCCCCTCACAGCAATGGGGTCATCCACAGTACCTACATCTCTAGGTGCAAGGACCACTTCTACCTGGCCCAAGACAAATTTTGCAGAGGCAAGTGTCTATGTCTGATATTTCAACCCATTTTCTCCTTTCTTGAAAATGCATGACCTTTATTCATGCTGTGAAATATTTAAGTAACTGAATTGTTTTGCTTTGAACAGGGATTTATATTCATTGCAATTTTCTGTGCTTGTGTGAAGAATGGGTTAATGCCTATGCTGGCAGTTGGAACAAGGGGAATATAGTTCTGACCACTGAACGGAGAAGTGGCTCGTATAATGTCACATTACCCAAGCGCTCCATGAACATGTTCATCCCTAGCTTTAATTAATTTTGTTTTAACTCCTCGTGAAACCTATAATCACACTCGATGTAAGACTTATCTTATTATCTCAGATTGTGATCACTGTTGTAGAAAGATGGGGCTGCTTTATTAGTATCTTTATTACCATGTTCAGGATGCAGGCATCTGGTATGTCATAATATAGGTCTGCATTTAGTTCATACTGCACATTCTGGAAAGGAAGACATAAGCCTTTAAAGCAAACATAGCCAGTGTGACAGCGTGGCACATCTTTTAACTGTCTCCTTAGATATTTGTCAGTCACACTATTTAGTCGTTTAACAATCTGCCGGCAGCTACATCAATCAAAGAGATGGCCACAAAAATGACAGTCATTGCCATTGACCTTGATTCTTTTGCACTTCTGTCTAGCTGCCGAAGATAAATGCAAATGATTAAAATGAATAATAATTGAATGCATTGTGCACTCATCTATATTCACGGTTATTTCTGCTCTTGAAGAGAACAGTAAATCCCTCACTGGTGCTGTGCAGTGAGTGTGGCATTTCTCTCAAACAAATGTGTCTGTATTAGTAAACATGTCACACAAAACCCTGCACAAGATGTTTTGGATGATCAAGGCAGATCCGAGGCAAAGGCATTATCTTAAATTTCCAAAATTAGATGTCACTGTTTTCGCTTGCTGTGGCCTGCTTAGGGATATAAAAAAAATGCTGATGCAAAACAGGTCCTCTTGGTTACATAAATCAATGCCTGTTTATGGAATGGCTCTCTTAATCAACTACAGAAACAAAGATGGCCAGCTTTAGGACTGTTAATATGGGAGGGAGCTGAGTCATGTGAGGTCACAATCATGTGAAGTTGTCTATGGTGGCACACAGGCAGCACTGAGTGCTATATGAGATGGACGTTGCCAGAGACAGGGCTTCTTGGCAGGAACTTCCTGTAGGGATCTTGTGTATATGCATGTTTTTTTGACCATACCCATTCCGTAATGGAACAGAAATCCTGTAATTAGCATTGGAATGCATGTTTTCCATACTTAACCTGCTACTGGAGGTTGAGTACTTCAGTGAATGTAGACACTATGTGCAGGCCCTAAGGCCAGCGATGTGTAGCAGAACAATTGGCTGTAATGAAGACGACGATCTACTGTATCCGTCGACACGTCACCACACATAACGGGCCTGTATTCAATCAGCATTTGCCCTTAACTTTGAGCTTTAAATACATGCAAGTGGATTTCATCTTCTTCACATTCACTCTGCCATTCGGCTATCTATAGCAGGAACAGTGTTTGTGAGGGGCTGCTGGGTGGCTCATCTGGTTAAGGCACTGTTCTCACTCTAGTGCGTAATTGGTTGTAGGATTCCCCAGGGTTAGGGAGGGAGAGATCCATGACTCTTTGTTCTCCAGTTCCAGTTCTCCCACACTGGTCATTCGGGTGTCTGAAAGTCTGCCTGTTAAGCTGTATATGAAGTGTCTTCCTCAGACTCATCTCTGTTCAAGCCGGACTTGTCAACTGCTGTGATAATGAGTGACGTCACATGCTTCAGAAGCATGTGCTTCTCTTCGCTCTCCTGTAGCAACAGCAGAGCTTCCATTTATTGAGTGCTGATGAATGATTTGTCAATTTGTCAGAACAAGGAAAAAACAAAAAAAAAAAATGTTTGTGAGGAAGGGAATAGCACTGGCTTTTAAGTGAGAATCAATAGCAAAGTTACAGTTAAAATGTGAAGAGTCCACAGTAAAGGTGGGCCTGCATCAAATAATAAAGTCTTTCACTAGTCCCAAGATAATCTGTTTGGATGAAATTGCTTTTCATACACTTAGCCTGTTTATGCTATTTTCATAAACGTGTTATTGCACAGGTGAGGTTATAAATGTACATAAATGGATATGAGTTTTTTCACTGTGCAGTATTGGATTAAAAATATAAAACAAAGAAACTGAATTTGTTTGTCAGCCTCTTTCCAATAATAGAACACAGGCAGACTCTAGAGGTATGTACTGTGATATGCCTCCAGCACCCAGGAGGAGAAGGGAATTGAATTACTGAAATGGATAGCCATTTCTGTTCACTGACAACTTAAGCTGCAAGAACAGACAAATAAACAGAAGACTGCAAAGCACCATCTGTGTTGCCAAAAGGAGCCTCTCCTCACATTGCTGTGTTGACAGGGCCCTCCAAAGGAGGCCCCCTGTTTCTGTTTGCCCAGTGGTGCTCTGAATTTATCCTGGAGTGAGCAATCTGGGCACATAACATCCCTTTCAGATTTTCAGGTGGGATAGTGAAGTGAAAGAGCTCGCTAATCCTGGCCTGGTGGGGTATTTTTTTAATGATTGGAAAATTTTCCTTTATTGCTTACTTTGAAATTCTCAAATCTCAACTGTAAGCCTGTCCCATTACTACAACATTGTCAATATAGGATTATGGAATCAACTACCACTTCTGTCTACTTTGCAGTCCATCAGTTGAGATGCACACTTTAGAACTGTATATCATGCACAGTTAGTACAGGCATCCCTTCCAGACTGCAGGCATCCATTTGACCAGAGTAGTAGTCAGTATTGACTGTGGAGATGGGACTGCCTTGCCAAATGCAACCCTCCCTGTCTGGAAAAGGTTACGGCCAAAGAGCCATCAATGAGGGCTCTTTATCTCTCCTCCAGAGTGTCACACTTCCTGTTTGCAGTGCACAGGGAGCAGCTCCATGAACTGCACCTCCTGCCCCTCCGTAAGCATCCTTCACCGGGGACAGTGCCTCCACAGGTGTCCCCAGGGATACTACAGACAGGCCAATTTCTGCAATGGTGAGAGCATAATAATACGTATACTAACTGGTGTACTAACTGGGTACTGGTTACATCCTCCCCCATGTCCAGAGAAACCAAATTACTGCAGATTTTTATGAGTAGAATAAATGTGGAATGGGCATGGAGCTAGAATTCTATAGCTATATGTATGTCAAATGATTCCTTTTTAAATGTTGCTGCTGTGCAGATATGTGAGATGATCTGGAGATTCACTCGGGACATGTAAACGACATATTACAAAAGACTTTGACAGAAAACCCTTTGCAGATGGCGTTTATTTGCAATACTTTGGCTCATTTGCATGTATTCTACAAGAGCTCAGTAAAGATGTTCCAGGGGCGATTCTCAGATGAGTCAGGAGGCAGTGGTTGATATGCTTAAAACGAAATGTCAGCAATTCACCAGATGTTCAACCTGTAATATAATCCATTTATTTTAAGCAAAGCTGGTCATTTCGGAGGCTCCTGGCTACTTTTATATGGGAACTCAACCTCAATTTTATGCTTGGATTTTCAGAACTAATTTGATCAGTTAAATATTTAAAGGCTTTAATTTGTAATTCATTGGCCAGACTTTAATTTTCAAACTGCCTGTGTTTTAACTCCATATGTGATTGTGCTGCAGTGGCGTCTGCTGTTCAAAGCCCTGCCCCCTCCCTCTTCTCTCCACTCCTTAAGAATGCCATCCATCCTGTAAGGAGTGCTCAGGACCTTCGGAAGTGGACTGTTCAGCCTGTCTGCCTCACTCCAGTCTCTATGAAGGCCAGTGCCAGACCAGCTGCCTTGAGGGACAGTACCCAAATACTGAAGGGCACTGCACTGGTAAGTAGCTCTCATACAGATGCCAGCTCAGTAGCTCCAAATTCCTGATGGTAGCTAGGAAATTAAATTTGATTAAAAGTCGGTAAAATGGTTATTTGTTGATTTGTAGTTCCCATCTCACTGATACAATATTCATGGAGTATAGCACTGTGAATGAACTCATACATGAATTTACAGTACGTACTGAATATCCCCACCAATGTTGGGAACCTTTGGATGAACATTTCACCTGCAAGCATTCCCCAGAGTGTTACAGCACATATTCAAACTCTTGTTTTATATGGGTTCATGCAAGTTTATACTTTTGTTGGAATATACTGTACATGTAATTGTATATTGTGTGCACCTCTGTGTTATGTGTGAATGAATCAGTCCCAACAGAGGAACTGAAAATGAACATAATCGCACTCATAAAAAACAAAAGCCTGAAGCTCAACGATCACATTTGGGTCTTCTTCTACATGTGAGCGGAATCATAATAAGCCTTAACTTCAAAGACAGGATTCCAGATGAGAGGGAATGAGGAGGCCTCCCGCTTCAAATGAATCTGATAAGGCACTGAAAATCATTAGACCACTCCTGGGGAACAACACAGAACAGTGAGCGGGAACGAGCATGCAAGCGCAAGGTTAATCCCGATTGTTGATAGTCATTTGACTTTACTTGGATCCTTTTATTCATCGTCCAGTTGTGTAAATACGAAATTGAATTTATGTAACTTTAACATTACCTGGCAGCCCCGCAGAATATAATTGGCCATAAAGGCACACTCAGGAATCAAGGGTTTTACAGAGCAGGGCTCTCTCCCCTTCATCACACAACAGCGAATAAACAACTGCAGTCTGCCTACACCAGGTACATAAGCAGTGCAGTCCCCTGGCACTACGAGTATGCAGAGTGAAAAGACACAGTTGCTGGCTGTGTGTGTTTCAGAAGTGTGCACTAGGACAATGATATAGGATACTGTGTGAGGACAGGCTTACTAATATGATTCCACATTTGGAGAAAAAGAAGAAGATAGGAGGATGTTTAAAGAGATGCGTTTAAAGTAGGAATGAAAAACGTTACAATTAAAGTAGTGATTTTTAACCCACAATTTTCTCTTTGTTGCACATTTAAGAAGACTTGGTGGTGTGTGCAAACATTTGATGCCCAGTGCAGGTTTAGGTTTACTTGCTCAATGCATTGAACATTCCAGGTCCAGTGAACATTTTGTGGTGGGAGCTCGTGAAAAGTCAGTTAAGCTATATTGGGGTTAACCTAGTCTGTTTATGTCACCCATAGATTTCCTCCCTTCTAGATGTATAATTTCCAGCTTTTGCTCCGTGGGCTGTTGAGCAGAGGTTTTATATAAGGAGTGCACTAAGTGATAACTTCCCACAGTTGACCCAGCAGTACATTAAGCTGATCTCCTGTTACAAGGTGGCCTGCACAGTGCTTAAATGAGGGTAGATTGCTCTTGAATTGAGGGGCTGTTTAATATTTAAAGGATGAAACCGAAAGAATGTTCTTGCATTAAGGCTTTTCCTAATGGCTCTTAATCTGTGACTTGACCTCCTGAGTCTCTCTCTTTCAATCTTTAATCAGGAGGCTCTGTTGGGGGAATGTTGGAGAGGGCTTAGAGAAAACTGTGAAGGAAATATTAAATACTGTTTTCTGAATATCAAAACACATCCAGTCTGATGAGATGCTGAAAGCATGTGCTTGTCAAGTGTTGGAAACATGCTCCTGAGATGCCTTGCAGAGTCACACCACATTATGTGGCTGTGAACAGTACCTGCAACTGGCTGCCACTGGAGGCCTTGAAAGTATCTGTGGTGTTGAATGAATAATCATCGTAAGACTTTGGGTTTTTTTCCACTAGCACACACAGAAAGAGTAAGAATATATCAAAAAATATTTTCAGCTAATTATGCATTTTTCAGCCTGTTAAGGTGGCTTTGTTTTCCATCTGTAGACAGAAGGCAGTTCTTTGGTTGCGTGATCTTCCCTTTTCATGCTGTTGCCGGTTGTTATCTGAGGCACTACAATGAGATTTGATTATAGCTGTTGCAGTCGAATGTGGAAATCTGGAGATGGTACTCTTGTTAACTGAAATGTAATGACCATGTCATTTATTTAATTAAAAGCCCACTTCCCCATGCTAGAAATCATTTCCTTAATGTCCTTAAGCTTCAGCCAGCCTTATCTTACAGACCTCACTGTCTTCAGAGAAGATTACATTCAAAGATTAAATTAATCTATAGGAATCGTAAATGGCTGATAGTTACTTAGCTTAACCTTAGTTAAATCACTGAGTCCTGTTTAATGGTTGAGAAATACTGCATTCATTGTCTCAATGTTTGTTGCTAATTCCAGTATACAGTGTCCTCAGTTCACCAGACAGGTGTCAAAATTCCTCTCCATCAGAACTTGATATTGTTTGCTTGCCAACTGAGTATCAGTGCACATATTTGCTTTCAGAGTCTGCTGTGGAAAAGGTGCCTTTTAGGTGACTGTCTGGTCAGCCTGGTGGAACCTGTACATTCAGAGGAAGATTGGAGCATGATACAAATATGAAAGGGCTTAAATGCTGGTTTTCTCACTTCTCTGTCAGAATGCCAGGTTGGGTGCCAACGCTGCGTGGCACACCCTGAGAACAATGAGAGCATCTGTCTCAGGTGTATGGGGCCCAGAGACTTGGCACTATGGGACAGATGTGTTCTCCACTGTCCCTCTGGATTCTTTGCCCAAAATGGGGCCTGCAACAGTAAGTATAAGTATGGCATTAGCCTTTATTCAAGGCATGAATGTGATTGTTGTGGCAGTATACTAGTGATAACTGAATACATCTAATTTATAGCAAACACTTAATAAGCATAATGCTTTATATGCTCCAGTTCATATTTGCAGTGGTGCAGCGTGTATAAATTCAGCTGTCTCTCAAATCTAGGCTTAATTACCTCTGGAATGTAACTGAGTGCAAGAGTAGACCCTACCTGGGGGGGGTGGGGGGGATTGCTGATGTGTTTTCCCAGCATAAATTATATTGTGTTTGCACAATGCAATAAAGGACCGAAACAGAAACATCCAGTTTCAGACAGTGATGCCACCTTTTTTTCTATCAGTCACAGTAGAATGTTAACTAATGCAGTTTTGATTCATTTGTTTGCATGGCTTGTACTGGATGAAAACATCAGCAAAGCTTTCAAAATATTTTTTTCCCCTCTTTCTACCCATGTTTTAACAAGACAAGAAGATGATAGATGTTTTTGTTAAAGCGGAATTAGATGTCATCTGGAGATTGGCATTAGCACTGGCATTGTGTTCTGTTTCTACCAATAAAATATCAGGTGCTACAAGCTGAGCTGGTTTTAAAGTGCCCACATTAAAGTGTACCCTACCTTCTTAACTATCTGTGTCTGAGAGTTAAGGTAGAAGAGTTCATTTTCTTTCTCGAATTCTGGGATTGCATTCTAAAATGTTGGAAATAACAAAATGATGGTCTTAATATTGACAGAAATGATTGTTTCACTTTTTTAGACTTTAGTCAGCTAACAATGCCCTTGGGGAATGTAAATTCCTTTTATAGACGTGTCCATATTTCCGAGTAATGTAATGCCGTAGTTCAACTTTGTTTTCCAAGAATGCCATTGGTCCTGTGAGAGCTGCAGTGATGAGGAACCCTTCTCCTGCACTTCTTGTCCTGTGCCTTTGGTCCTTTCACTTGGTGGCCTGTGTGTCTCTCAGTGTCTTATTGGACACTACCCAAACGAGAAACGAGTGTGTCAAGGTAAATGCTTTACTTACTGTTTGCCAGAATCTCATCCCCATAAAAGATAAACAAGGGGCTAAATGAAAAAAATGTACCAGCATTATCTTTATAGTTTTAAATCAAAATTTAGGAAAACCATAAATAAGGATCCATATTTCCAGGAGTACGATGAATTGTCATTGAAAATAATTAGTTTGTCGTTGTCGTTACATGTCGTTTTTGTGGCAGCATGCGCCTGTGCCTGACGAAGTCTTGTTTTCCCTGCTTGTGATAAAGCCGCACAAGTCAGCACTACTTCAAGCTCACCACCCACACCTACAACAGTAGCATCCTTCCTGCTGCCCCAGCCATTTATTTCAGTCATGGTGTCAAATATTTTAGATGGCTCAATAAAGTCTAGCCTTTTATCTAGAGTATTACCAGTGAACTCACATACAGTGCTGGAGATACAGTGACAAATACTGTGTACTATGTTGTTATCATGTGTATATCTCAGCTTGACAGCTTAAGTAGCTGTTACCCTGGTTTGGTCAAAACCCCTAGACAAAAGAGTGGAGTAGCAGTATAGAGGGTTATACATAATTGGTAATATAATTATGTAGTAAATGTAATTATTCAAATGGCTATTGCCAGGAAAGTTATGTTTAATAATGAAATATGAACACATTGCTGAATGTGTTTGAAAAATGAACACTGACAATAGTTATTTTACTTCTCCTCAGTAGTTTTCTTGCTTATCTTCTTTTTTGGGAGAAACACATTTAGTAATATGTGATCAGTTTGGAAGCAGAAATTACTGTGGCACCCACTGAGCGTAATGCACAGTAGACTTTATTAGGATAACACAGGGTTCCTGCTTGGGAACCTGGAGTCTCAACTGCTGTTTCAGCAGGTGTCTTGGCAGTAATTTAAATCGCAGTGTTTATCCCCTGCAACCAGGCAGGTTACCTGGGGAAACAAGCAGGTAAGTTCAGTTAAGTTCTTATCACCCTCTATATTGCCCTCCGCCATACAGGTAACATCTTGTGGCAGTCTGGACAACAGACTGAGAAACAAGAAAATTGCAGCTTTGATAGGACTATGATGCTTCATGTACTATTACTATTCATGTACACTTACTAGTAAGGGCAATTCATTAATCTGACATCTGGAAAGTAATTAATTCTTAATCTAGTAGTTCCCATATTTTTGCATCTGTGTATTTTTTTCTGAAAACCAAACTAATTTGAAACCCATAACTAATATAATCAACCTCATCAAACCTTCATACAAAACACAGAATCACTTTCCTCATCTCTGCATAATCTCATAAATGATGCGTATTCACATTGCTGCTGTTTTTCTTTAAATAATATTGAACACTTACCAAACCCCTGATGATCTGCTGTTGATTTCCAGTATTTGTACAGTAAGCTAGTTTTTGTTTTACTGTCTGGAATTTGAACTCATATCCATTCAGCCACTACTAGCCACATGCTAGCAACAGAGGCGATACTGTGAAGGTTTCTTGTATGTTGACAGAAAGCTCTTTTATCAGAAGTAGTGCACATAAACAAAAAAAACAAAAAAAAACAAAAAAAAAAAACATTGGTAACAAAACATAGCCCAAATGATCACTAGAGATGAGTCTCACAATTTCTCCATGTAAAGAAAGGTGCATCATCTCCATGAAATGACCTGCTGCCCAGTGCATTCTTGGGATTAAAGGCAGCCTGGAACTCATGCATAATATCAGGGGATTACAATTTGACAGAGATGATCTTGTTGAATAAAATGGAGATTTCCATTCCATATGAAGTTACTATTCCATCTGAAGTTACTCTTAACGCCATGCAAAACTACCTTGCCAACACTGCAGGCTTTTCTTAGACAATCAGTAAAAATGGCTGGAGGAAATAAGGTGTGAAAATGGCTGTCAAGTTCATATGTGGTTGCAGGCGCTGCAGCAATGCACTCTGAGACCATGTTATGCATCCTCAATACATTATCAGGGAATGATAAATTGCTTTTGATGTGTTGGCTAAGAATTTACGCCCTTCTGTTCTCAGTATTATCCACTGAGAGGAGATCACGCTTCTTATCTGGGCCATGTTTAATATGTATGATCTTCTAGTATATTGCGCCTGGTAGCAGGAGGCAACAAGGGAGAGATTCGATGTGCAGGTGTGACTGTGTGTATGTCCTTACTCCTTTCGTACTTCCTGGCAGAATGCGACTGGAGATGTAGCTCCTGCAGGGGCCCACTACGCACCGACTGTTTGCAGTGCATGGAGGGATACGTCCTCCAGGATGGAGCCTGCAATCATGGCTGTTCTGTGGGGTACTACCAGGATGGAGAGCAATGCCTGAGTAGGTGTAACCTGATCTTGAGTACATGCAGAATACAAGCTGTAAATATTTTTCATGGTTGCCTCCAATGTCTTCTTTGTTTGGGCCACCTATATTTCATTACTGTTGGAAGATCTATAAGCTTTTTCTGAATGACAGTCTTGTGGTTAACAACTTGCGTCCGGGTAAATTATGTCAGTTTGGTCAGTTTAGTTATTTTTCTTTTTCTTTTTTTTTTTAGCATATTATGACATTGTGTTGCCCTTGTGTTATTGTTTTACTCCAAAGAGGTGGTAAAGGAACATTCTTGAAGTCCTGGTGCGCTTTAACGTTTAACAGTAAGCCAGTGTGCTGCACAGTGTGTGTGTTGAGTGCAGTGTGTTGGGTGTGTCTCTTCTCTTGGCAGGCTGTGATGCACACTGTGTGGTGTGTGAGGGTCCTGGTCTGTGCCTGACCTGTGAGAGGCCCTTAGTCCTGTTTCAGGGCCTGTGTGTTCAGGAATGTGGGAGGCGTTTCTTCTTGGATACCCCCCGACACCAGTGTACTGGTGCGTTCCTTCTGCCCTATCAAGATCTTGTTTGTGAAATGGAGGAGACTGACTCCTATACAACATGAATAAATTAATCACAACAATGTGCATGTTTACAATTTACTGCTCAGGGAATATTTTGCCAAATTGTCAAAGCCCCAGTAAGTGGTATTCCTGGAGGTTCACTCAAGTCATGTTGTTAAGATGATTGCAAGACTGCATAATTTTATTCATCTTAAAGCTTTACCACTGCATTGTGCCTCCCTGATTAGAAACTCTCATGATGTAAGCTCTGTATAGTTGAGAGAACCCTCGATGCACTCTCTGAATACTGTGCCTTTGTCCCCAGCCTGTCCTCCTGACTGTGTGGCGTGTGATGATCCTGAAAACTGTACAACATGCAGACAGAACACCTTTCTTAAGGATGGCCTTTGCACCACAGGCTGTGGCCATGGCTTCTTTGCCAATGCCAGGAGCAGGACTTGCCAGGGTAAATTACCCACAATCCCAAGTTATCCACTATTTGTTTTCAGAGCGCAGAGTTAAGGGTTTTGAGCCACAGGCCCTGGAGGAAATTTTGCCTCACAAAACATTTTCAAGAGCATGTAGGGTTTTCCTTTTTTAAAGGAATACTCAGGCAAGTTGGTCCTGGCAGCCAAGTGAGGCTAACTATTTGTTTTCCAGGGAATTGTTACCTACTGACCTTTATGAGAGACCCAAGTCATTTGAAGACTCCGTTATTTTGAATGGTAATACCAAGATAATAATCTTAGTTCATTATGGGTGAGCATGTCCTCTCACTTACCCTGCAGTAAATGCCCACGCCCCCGTGCTGCGCACAAAAGGTTCTCTAGTGGTCAAGATCGGAGGAATCACCCTGCTGGACCTGTCTGTCGTGTCTGCTGAAGACCCGGACAGCAGCAGGGAGGACATGCTTTTCCAGCTGGTGCTCCCCCCCAGCAATGGCATGCTGATGAGACTCACAGACGGGACGGAAACAACTCTGAACAGAGAGGATTCCTTCACCTTTGGGGAACTCAGGAATGGAGCGGTACGCTTCACCCACTCCAAAGAAAAATCTAAGTGAGTTGCATAATTATTGGTCTGGGTGTATTGCTTATGTTCAATTTATGACAGGACTTATTTACAGATTATGTAATGTACTGATCTGCATGTGCGTTGGACTCAAAGAAGCCTCCTGGTAATGTTACACTGCATTATGTTTTATGCTTTATCTTACTTTGAAAACTCTTGGAGTTCATTGTATAAATGAAATTCTTGCTATTGTTCATAATAATAATGATAATAACAATAATAATAAACACATATCTGCTTCACATCACTGTTTCATAGTTCATCAAATTAAGCTAGTCCCCTAATTGTCACTGCATGCCTTTTTATGAAAACGGTAATATCACTGAAGTACTTTTAAAGGCAATGTGTGGTATTTGGATGCATGCTGAGTCTAAAATTGAGTTTGGCTAAATTACTGTTCTGCTGAAGAATATCATTTGCTTCAGTACCTCCATTCAAAATAGACAATTAAAAGGTGCCTGTGGGCTTTATCTGAAAAAGATCAGAGGTTTTCCCTGCAATGATCATTAAAAAAAAGTATCTGACAGCCTGGAAATTAAAAAAGGTATCTGGTCAAAGTTTATATCTTTTCACCCATATTTAACTTGGAAATCGTATTGAGATTAAAATGTGTTTTGAAAAAGAGACCTGAAGGGATTGTAAATGTTTGAAACAGAAACTCAGGGACCAAAGTGTTAAATAAGTACCAAGGACATGTAAAGTTACTGGCTCTTAGGTTCCAATGCTGATCAATGCTGAGTATGTCCAATGAGTTTTCATTTTATCATAGCACAACCATATGTGCCTTTAAAATAGCAGATGGCTTATGCAAATGCTTTAGCCACTTTTTTCTGTACTGTTTCCCTTATTTTACCTTTTTAAAAACTTTTTAAAAATTATTTATTAAGTTCAGTCTATTGCATGACTTTGATATATGCAATGTATCACTTTGCCTTTATGTTACGTAAAATATATGTTAGATATTTCATTTTGCGTGTCTTTGGGTTAAAAGCGTATGATCTGGTGAAGCACATTTTGGTGTGGTGTTCTATGGTGGATGTGTGAGAAAGGTTTGCTGATTTTCGTGGTGGTAATTATGACTGACAACCATTGCAAAGCCTTATGTCCATTCCGCTGAATTGGCACTACTCCTCTACTGCACCAAAGGTGCTAGCGCTCAGTTCAGAGGGAATTATCTAAGTCTCAGCAAAGACAAGCCGCTGGAGCTGGAAGGCTGCGGTATCTCGTCATTATTGATTAAAAGTGTAGTTTCTTAAAAAAGGTGCTTCATTAGGCTGTGGTTAATTGAGATGCGCTCTGCTGCTGTTGCAGGAGTGGTCAGTTGATCCTTCGAGCGGCGGATCCACAGCTGTTCTCTCCGCGGGTGACCATTAACATCCAGGCCGTGTCCCTGCAGGTAATCTGTATGCCAGGCCCTTTCCCAGTCCCATTCAGGAGTGCAGCCTGACAAGCAGATAAGGGCAGCCAGTTTTCATCAGTTCTCCAGACAGTGGCGAAGCAGACTGCTTGTGAGGTCATGTCGTCTGTGGTAACCACAAAACCCCCACCCCAGAGCCACCAGAAAGCTCTTTAATGGGGAAGGGGGGGGGGGGGGGGAGGTTGTGGTGTGCTGTGTCCACAGTGGATGCAGAGCCTGTTGGGGATAGGTGGGCGGAATCCATCACCCGCAGTAGATTTAGTGAGACATCATCGTTATCTGGGCCAGACACAGTTAACAATGTGGAACTGAGTGGAATGAAGGCAAGCATATAAAGCATTTACATGGTGCTGTGCTCCTGTCATACCCCCTGCACTAGTAGCAGGGTACACCCCCTCCAGTCATCTGGCCATGCCACTGACCTTGGCAGTTTTATATAGGAAACGTATGAGTGCTTGTGTTTCTCTTGTATCTCTCCAAGAACACCAATTCCTTTAATGCAGCAATAAACTGCATTTTATTTTAGACAATATACCAAACCTTTTTTCTACTCTGTATACATAAAATTGTGCATTTAAATCTCAGATTATCTGCCACCTCTGTGCTTTAGTTATCTACTTCCCTGGCAAGTGGAAGGGAGTCTGAGCAGTGACACCGCTGAATGAATTAGGCACAGAACAGAGGCTAGGAATCAGGGGGAAAAGTGACTTAGTAAAAAGCCTATATTAATTGAGTCCAACACAATGTGAAGCACAAAACAGAAGCCTTCTCATCTTCTCAGGTACAATGTAATATTTTTGTGGTTGAGACTTGGGAGAGTGATTTTTATATCTCATCAGAGATGATGATTTTAAAGATATAAAAGTTCTCTTTATTTGCAGGGCCGTGTTCAATCCATGCACAATACGCCCCTTCTTTGTTCTCATTTTGACCAAAATATCTGATAGATATTATCAATTGGCAACCTTTATGCTACCAACCACCCTCACATGTTTTGTACTGGAAGAAAATAAAACTATTCGCTACTACCAAGGAAAGGAGTACTCTATGGTTGGATAGCATCTAGCCTGCAGTTGCCTCCAGGAGGAGAGCCTGCTGTTGGACTGTGAAGGGCTCTGTTTCAGGTGAGAGATGCAGCCCGAGTTTCAGTAAGGCTGGCAGCAGTCACCTCCCACAGGGCACATTTTGGTGCAGATCAGGCACAATTCAAGCCTTTTCCCCGATGAACACGAGAAATCTGCCACACTCAATCTCTGGTACAGAGGGAAACTTTTGCAAATCAGGTCTGCTAGCTGAGGGCCTTGAAATGAAGGACGTCTTGGCTAAGCCTGGCTTAATTGCCTCCCAGCAGTGAGAGAATATGCACCGCTGTCAGAATACAGAGGAAACACAGGAGAGGACTCTGGGTCATTAACTCACTGGCTGTCCTAATTTATAGTACATGTTCATAAAGGATGAGTAAAACTGTTTTATCTTAGTCCTGTTTGCCGTAAGCCCAATGCTATGTGAGCATACATAGGCATAGCTGGAGGTCCGCTGCTTTTCCTTTTTACAGTAGAAAGGATGTCAGTATCAATGTAAAGCAGAGAGTAGGAGGTGATAAACTATCTCCCTGAGTACAAACATGGTGAGACAGGTAGATGGGGAAATGCAGTGCTCTGTTTGCACCTACATGTAGCAGGATGAGGGACACTCTTCCTTCTCTGCTATACAGCCTCCATATGTCTTGAGAAACCAGCCCTTGGTGGTCACCAGAGGGGACGCGGTGGTCATCACACGATCAGAGCTGTGGATTGAGGATGATGACAACCCCCAGGACGTGGTGGTCAGGGTTCTGGACCCGCCCCGGAAGGGCGACCTGAGGCATATCCACAATAAACAGTTGCTGCGGAAGTTTGGGCTTCAGGAGTTGGTGCGGGACCAGCTGCAGTACGTCCACGATGGCTCCAGCCACACCCACGACAGGGCCTTGCTACTGGTCAGCGACGGATATGGCTCCCAGTGCCTGCTCTTTCGCATCAACGTGATGCAGAAGGTAGGCAGATCTGATTCGCGATCCAAAGTGGAGGGGGGCGCTCTCTCTGTCATTTACAAATTCAGCAAGGTCTCCTTCTTGCAGACAGCCCATGAGATTGCCTGCAATACGTTTTGCCTCATAACACCTTCAAGCAGTGGAATGAAACTGCTAGATCTCATTTACCTTGCCATGAAGCTAACTTGCTGTGACGGATGGTTGGCATACAGCCGTGGAAGCTTCCTCTTAATTACCACCTTTCCTCAAGTGCAGACGGAGAGGGACCAAAGCACGGACAGCCCCACTGGAGCAGATGTCTAGACAGATAGCAGCAGTTTATTGGGCCAGCTCCTGTCTTGAATCCACATGTTGTCTTTTCTGCATGAAACTCCTCTCTCAAATAACAGCAATTTATCAAATTAGTGCTCCATTTCTAATTGCCTCTTTTAACCATAACACAGACCCCCACTGCTATTGGGTTTAACTGGGTGCTGGAATATCCACCATGCTGGATGTCAATTTTTCTTTGTGATAAAGAGGGTCAGCTTTTTAAAGTTTTACAGATCAATATCTGGAGTGAGCCTCTGTTAGAGTCCCTCACATACACAGGCGGCTGTGTGTGGTGCAGAATTTACAGTGGTTACTCAGCACACAGTCAGTTTTTCAGTTCCGAAGTTGAAAGGGCGCCTTTTTCAGCTCCTGTCTCTGGTGACAGGGCTTTAAGGGTGAGCTGTATGCTAACTGCAAGGTTTAATGATGTAGCCATCGATTTTTCTCCTTCCCAGTGAGCAAAGCACTCTCTCAGTCCTGGAAAACATTGTGGTCATCATTGTAGTCCCCACAGCGAAAGGCCCTGGATTTCAATTAGTCTCTGCGTTTAATCTTAGCACATTTTCAGCTTTTCAGAAATCCTTTCATTCCTTGTCAACTATTATTAAGCCAACATTTAGACAGGCCTTCTTGCTGAGTGGCCCATTTGCTTATATTTGAACATTGATTTGTAAAGAGAATACCTATTTTAAATGTCTGCTCTGGCAGGTCCTCCTATTTGGTTGAATTTCACCCCATAAATCAGTTTTGCATATGAAGGCCTTTATTCTTTCAAACAAGAGCTCATTGATAACGGAAGCTACTGTAATGAGTGAGTTTCAGAGGCAGGGTTGAATATAATATGCTAAGTGAATTCATGTCAGTGAATTAATGCATTTTTGTTTGGTCAGGATTATTTTTCTTTGCTATTTTTACTGACATAGATGTTTTGTCTTGAATGTACTTGCTGGTTTTCACACTCCAGAGTAGTTTAGTCTCACTTCAGCAGATGCATACAGAAGACCAGGTAATACATATTCTCTTGATGCATGTTTCTATGGTAATAAGCCTGTGGGACTTATTCATGTGACACGAAGCAAGTTGAGTTTATCCATTTCAGATCCTGTCATTTTCTCCCCATGCACCTGTTAGTCCTTGAGAGTCCATCTCTGTGGTATACATTTTCTCAGTGTGTTCTGAATTGAGGAGGGCAGCAACTGATGTAATATGAATAGACATCATGCTGAAACATCTGTGAAACCTATAGTGAAGGTGAGAAGGGGTGAGTTTCGCTTTTCGGGTGGCTTCATTCCACTGGGATCAAAAAGGCTAAGACAATTTATTTTATCCAATTTGTGGATGGCTGTTTTGAGGCAGCCCTTGAGCCTGTGTTGTGATGAAAAAGAGCTCATGCTGTGTGCTCTGTGCTGAAATGTACTCACCTCTTTTTCTGCAGCTGGACTACACTCCTCACCTACTGTCTTTCTCCACTGCTTGGGTGAAAGAGGGGAGGATGGTGCAGATCAGTCAAAGACACCTCTGGGCAGTGTACAGAGACTCCAGCCAATCCCAGATCCTCTACACTATTGTCACCTCCCAGGAAAACCCCAAGTATGGTACATACCGCACCTATACAATATTATTCTTGCATTCTCATTTGGTTAGACTTATAAACCAGATTTGCTTGTCTGCAGCTTCTTGACTTAGAACATGTAAGTAATTTTTTTGTGAACGTAAAAACAAAAGCAGACTCAAATTTCAGGAAAAAAACCCCAATATTGAAGAAAAGAACCCATGGTAAACAGGTAGGTGTTATGGTATAAATGAATCCTGTGCCCACACAGGTAAAGTTGTCCTGCTAGTGCCCATGCCAGCTGAAAAGCTCACAGAAGAGTGGCAGAGGCTGGCGGATGGACGAGTGGCAAGGCCAGCCAAGTCGTTCACTCAGCAGAACATCAGTGAGGGCACCGTGTGGTACCAGCACTCTGGCATCGGGCCAGAGAGAGACACCTTCCAGTTCCAGGTGAGGGTAAAGTGGAAAGCCACAAACCACAACCTCTGGGGTCTCAGAAGAAATAAATGTATGTACCAATCTTCTTTGCATCAAGCCATTAAAAATGATATTTCCATGCCAATTCTCAATTCATGGCATGATACTGCTGCTTTATGGATTGGTTGGCATTTATTTCCAGGGCCAATTAAATAATTTTGAAAAATGTTGATGATGTTGTTTAAGATAAACCATTCTTTTAAATAAAAATAAAAGGATGTGGTTGTTATGGGTCTGCTTCATCATTGTTGTCAAAAATAATTATAATCATAAACTTCATAATAGAATAGAAACTTCATAGTTTACTAAAACGCCATTTTTTGTCATTGACAATATTTCTTGCAACTATTTTTAATTTATGTTAAAGCAGACAAAATTGGTATCATACCAACAATAGCAACATAACGTACTGGCCATACTGTAAGGAACAGGCAAATCAGTTGTCCTTCATGAATACGAGGAACATGTATTGAAGAGGTTGATATTGTGTTCTAGGTATCGATAGAGGGGTCCCAGGAAATGGTCAGCAATGTGTACACCTTCACGATCAGGGTGCTGCCTCAGTCCCCCATCTTCTCTCAGCTCTCTCCAGACTCCAGCCTGCAAATGACTGTGAGGGGGAAGAAAGACATTTCATTTCTTTTTTCGGTTCAGAATGGAGCTTTACAATATATCTTTGAACATGTGCTGGCACAGTTTAAAATGCTCACTTAAGCAGTTTGCATTCATTTTTTTTCTTGGTGCAGGCACTCAAAGATAATATGACAGGAATACGGCCCTCTGCTCTCTCTTTCATCAACAAGGAAGCACCCAATAAATCGATGGTCTATAGCATCACTAGACCTCTTGCACAGGAACAAGGTGAAATGTAGTTCTCTCCCTTATGAAGTTAGTTGGAAGTTGGATGAAACATTCCTTTAAAGAATAATAAATTATAAGTTGCTTAAATAAAAAAGATAATAATAATAATAATAATAATAATAATAATAATAATAATAATAATAATTTCACAATTTCGCAATTTCAAGTAACAGTTTTTAAATTACTCTGGGTATAATCTTTTATCATGTAAACTACCTTTTTACTTTAATCAAAACCTCACTCCGAACGTCTTTAAATCTTGTCATGGGCATGCCTTAGGTACCATTGAGCACCTGGACAGACCATACACCCCTGTGGAATCTTTCACGCAAGCTGACATCAATGAGGGCAGGATCTTATACCGGCCTTCATCAGTACCCTCCCACCTTCAAGAGATCTGCCAGTTCTCCTTTGCAGGTGAGCGACTCCCATTATTTGTTTTTTTCCAGAAAGTGTCTTTGTGACAGTGTCTCTGTAAAAAGCGCTGTCCAAATGAAATTGAACTGAATTTAATTGAATGCTGATCGCACAGAGAATTCTCCAATAGCCTATTAGAATTCCTTCTTTGGCTTTCTATCACTTGGCAGTCCTGCGATGGTGCAAACTCCTGCAGTTTCAGTGACCATGTTTTGCTCCTAAGGGTCTACCTGAGATTGTGGTACTTTATGTCCTAGTTATATTACCTCTAAACTCTGGCCAAACTGCATAACCTCAGGTCTACCATGATTATATTTCTGTGCTCTCCACATAACTAATCCTCTTGACTTTGCTTTCCCCTTTTGCCTCACATGTTCAGTGGTGTTATTTATGAGCCTATCTTGGGAAATATGACTTCTCCGCCTTCCACTGTCCACTTTTTAATAGCCCATTCAATAGCACTGAAGGGAGGATGCAGTTATGAATCATGTGATGGAGAGAACATGAATCAAAGCTTTCTTTGCAAGGTTTCATTTCAAAAGTAAAAGACAGACAGATTTGTTCCTCTGGAAATCAACTGCTTGGGATTGTAACTTCTGAGTGTTAAGCATTAGTATGCAAGAGATGCGATGCGTCAGTGAGGTGAGAAACACTATTTCGGTTACAGTGCCCTCCTCTCTGCTTTAAGCTGTGTCCCTGAAATAGCCTTCTGTAAGCTCTTGTCATAACTCTCTATTTGCTTCCAATATGGTTATGCAACTTAGTGCAACTTTATCTTTGAGCATGTATGGGGATGTTTTCTAATAATATTATGATCACAGATATTTATTTTCTGGATGCATATCTGTTATCCTTGTAAAGTTCATCCTTTTATGTATGAGTCAATTATTTCTGTGTGTTTCATTTTAAGCAGTTGACTGTTTTTTTCCTTTTCAAAGAACAACCAATTAACTGGTATAGTAACATTATATACATTAGATTTTCTATAGTAACATTATATACATTAGAAATACACGTTGTCTACACTTACTGCACTTACATGATTGCATATTTGCTGTTAGCATTTCTCTGATAAAATAACAGGAGATATAAAATGATAAAATCATTTAAATAATTTAAAATAATGCACTTGAGTGTTGAAGTGCATATTGTACTGAAACTTCAGCATTATGTGCTCATGGTATATTGCAGATATATATTTGATATTTATTTATTTATTTATATATTTATAAGGAGCGTTGTATTTTTATTCAGTAAGTTTGTCATTCTTTACAATCCGTGTGTGTATATGTGTATGTGTACATGTATGCGTGTATGCATATGTATGCGTAATGTGAGTGCACATATATCAGGCCAGTGGAGACTAAAATGAAAGATATAACTGTTTCAGTGACGGATGGTGAACACACTACTCCAGAGATGGATTTTGTCATCTTCCTCTTAGCTGACCCTCAGCAGCCACCTGTCTTCCGAATCCTGCACTCAGTGCTAGAGGTGCACCCGGGGAGCAGAGCTGCTGTTAGTAAGGCTTAAACCTCCCACCTCTATCAAATTGCACTGTGTTCTGGGATTTCATCATGCAATAGCTGTTTTACAGTGGCTTAATATTCCACTGCACCAATGTGTCTCAAAATATGCCTCCACAACCAGTTGACTTCAGTGTTTTGACCATTTTATTAATTCCCTAGTCAGACTGAAGTTGCTCATAATGATCCATATCATAAATCATTTTGAGTGGGTTCCCCTGCTGTGTATCCAGTAAAAGTACCATGTTTAATGTGGTGCACCCTATGGTTTGGATAAATTCTAAACCTTGCTAGTGGTTTCTGAGGCTAATGCATATGTATGTGAGTATCACCCTGGGAAGAAGGGTTTTTGGAGTGTGCACGTTCTCCAATTGGGCATTTCAGTTGTTGAGATAAACTGAGAACATATGATAGTAAGTGATACAGATAAATAATCGTAATAATCTAAGTCTGTCATTTTCTCTCAAACCATTGTGTTCTATCATATCTATTGTGGAGGTGAGCAACAGCTGGCAGTCACTGATGGAGATACAGCTCTGGATGAGCTGGAGTTCAAGCTGGTAGAAGCTCCTTTACGTGGACTCCTTTGGAAACTAGATGGTGGCACGGAGAGAGAAATGCTGATTGGTAAGCAACTGGGGGACATTCGGCACAATGTCAGTGTGATTCAGAAGGAGACAGTGAAAAGATGTTCTTGCTTAATTGTTCACAGGTGACACGTTCACCTTCAGTGACATCACAGAGAACACACTACAGTATGAGCGTGTAGGAGGAGCCACCACGGGAGACTTAATGCTGTTCTCTGTGACTGATGGTGCCTCCGTGGCCACAGCTACGGTGCAAGTGCTAGCGTCAGAGCTGAGGGGCGATGGGCCCCAGCTGGACCCGCATGCCCACCTGTCCGTAGAGGTGCCTGAAAAGAGCAGCATCACCCTCAGACGCACACATCTGGCATACGTGGTGAGTGCTCAGGAATCAATACATGACAGCGCTAGGAGTAACAGCGCTGGTAGTCATTCATCTCCCTGGTTGTCGGAGCTTCATAATGTTTCTTCACCCTGACGAGTGCCTAGAGTTCACTGAATAAAATAAGATTGTGCATGGAAAGTGTGGTAAGACCAAGCATTCATAAATCTGCATGGTGCACACTTGCCACGTTGCATCACTTATTAAAGTTGGAGCGATTTTAATATTGTTTCAACCCGCACTCATATATCATATATTATACAGTATATTGAAAGTAATAAGGACACAAGGAGGCATGATAATTTATGTGGGACATTGTTGCTACAGTAGTCAAATTCTGATACTTGATTTATGGGACATTGGGCTCCTGCAGGATGATGATTCCCCAGATGACATGATCAGGATACAGCTGGTGTCTGTACCCATGTATGGCACTCTGAACCGGACCACTCCCTCATCACATCTGGAGGAGCTGAGAGAGCTCTCAGTATTCACCATGGATGACATCAACTGCCACAGGATACGGTACAGTGCCTCAGCAACGCGGGTGATTGAAAACCAAGCTGGTAAAAGTCATGTTCCATACATCTCTAACACCACCATTATGGCCACAGTGGGCACAGGAGGCAGTATGCATTGGATGTTAGGAAGCCAGAAAGCAGGAGGTTGTATGATCAAATACCAGATTAAGCATTGCTGTTATACACTCCTGAGCATGTTATACAATGTTATTTGCATTAGTAAAGACCCAGCTGAACAGATGGAGTATACGTCATCAAATTTGCTCTGGGTGTGGGTATCTTCTGAGCAAATCAATAGTATGATGGTTTCCTTATCTGTTCATTTATAAAAGTTCTGCTTTTTCCTCCTCAGACTGTTTCCATATTTGCTGCTCCATTTTCATCATGCTCATGTTTTATATCAAATTGACTTTGAGTCTCATCTAGATTTTATGGTTGAGGGACATTTGCAGACTGGAAATTTAACGCATTGAATGGAAGTTCTTCAAAGTTTTCTTTCTCAACAATTTAGTGTTCTAGAGAGGGGTTTTAATGAAAATAAAATTGAACACTAATCGTTTTTTCTTCATAATGCACTATTTGTTTGCTTTATTGCTCTTTTGGATTCAACTTATACAGTAATAAAGAGGAGAAAACCACTCCAAGAAAGTAACTTACTGTTATTCTTGCATCAGTCTAGAATTCAGTTGACATTGTAGTTTCACCAACATGGGGATGTTATGAGAATATGTTATGTTTTTTTCCCCCTCATCGGTCACTTTTATGACATTCGATTCCATCGCTGACTGCAAATACTGCATTGTAAAACACTGTAATATACTACAAGCGTGACACTGCAAAATCAGTTGTATGCTCCTGTTACCCTTCTTGTTGGTGACACACAAGGAAACTTCATAAGAATATAACATTGAAGGAGGATTAATTAATTCTCAACTCCTATGCTCTGCACTCTCAGCATCATGCTAAATGCTTTATTATCATGTAAGGTGAACGCTAATGAGAAGATAAAGTTTTTATTAGAGTTTTATTATGAAAAAAAACAGAACCCACTCACTTTTGTCTGTATGTTTAGGTATACTGCTCCCTCTGAGGTCGCTAGTCTGCCAGTCAGAGATATGTTCCACTTCACTGTCTACAACCAGAGGAATAATAGCCTTGACAACCAGATCTTCACCATCACTATCACCTCTGCACAGAAACAGCCCCAAGGCGTAATGCTGCACAGTTTGTTCAAGGTAGAGGGTGCTACAATTAAACTGTCCTTCTTGTCCCTTTTTGTCAATGTGATAGCTCAAAAATGCCTGCTGGGTCATTTGGTCTGCTGTCAGCAAAATTAGAAATGATCTTGGAGAAAGTATGTGACCAGAGTCAGTTCTATATCTGGGGGCTATGGTTGGCTTGTGTTTTATATTGCATAAATTGATGAATTCATTAGTATATGTATTTTTATTATTGTATTACAATTGGCTACAATATAATACTAACTTTGTGTTGCAGGTGCAAGAAGGGGGCAGAGTTAAGCTGTCAGTCAGTAACATCACACTAAGACACTCAAACACGGCCATGGAGGACTGGCTGGTGCGGCTTGCAAGCCCACCCAAATATGGCTTCATTGAGAACACAAGAGAAGGTGAGTCATAGGCATGCTGGCACAGGCAGGCACATAAGCAGCTTATTTCACACTGGGGATTTGTACTTTACATGTCATGTTTCAACTTCTCTTAAAGGTCAGAAGCATTGACAGAAGCTTGCCTATGGTGTTCACAGATCTCTCATTTCTATTTCTTTCAGAAGAAAAAATAGACAAATAAAGTTATGAGAACAGAAGGGCTGTATGACTTTATCATTACAATGGAGCTCTGTGTGACAGCTAAATATCTCTATTAATCTCACAGGGAAAACAGCTGGGAGAAACACATATTTCAACAGCTATAGCTAGAAAGCCCATACTCATGATAAATGTGCCATCCTGTCCACAGCATTGAGCATTTGAGTTCTTCAATCACTCCATGATTACTGTTTCCATGGTGTTTGTAGCTGGGGTATCAGGCAGGGCACGAGTCATCAGCCCCGGTGTCCCATTCCCTATGGATGACCTGGCATCTGATCGCATTTTCTACGTTCCGAACATCAACCTCTCCGCTGCCCACTGCCAGGATGAGCTGAGCTTCAACATCAGTGATGGGTCTACTCAGACAGATGTTTTCCTCATTAATATTGACATCCAGGTGAAGCTGGCACACCTGGGAATCTCATCTCTTTGGTTAATTATGAAGGGATCTTTGCTTTCAGGAAATCATTGGAAAATAATCTGCCAAAAGCTGTTAATTTCACTAGTTTATTATGACGTATAAAGAGCAGTATAAATAAACATACACATTGCTGCTGTCAGTTTGCATATCTTTCTGTGACTGTCCAAGTTTGCCTTACCACACTGATCTCCATTATTGCTTTGCTGCATACTTAATTTCCTGTTATAACCCTCTTGTAAAGAGGTACAAAGTCAATTCATTCACCTGTTTTACAGAAGACGACAGACAGGGCTCCAGTGATTCCAGTGAATAACACCCGCTCGGAGAGTTTCATCACCAAATACTTTCTGAACATGATGGATCCAGGCAATTCAAAGAGTGAGATCCTCCTTGCGCCCACTGAGAGGCCAACCTATGGTATGTGCTCAAAATGTGTCACTGCCTTATATCAACACTTTAGCACAAAACAGTGTATCCATCTATTGATTTAATAAAGCCCCGAGTCTAGCTGTCAGAAGTTGCTGATGGATGTTTGTGTGTGGAATCATGGCATACTATTCATCTAGTGCAGTACATTGTAGGCTTAAAGGACAATGCTGAAATAATAAGCGTGTTCAACAAACTCGGATTGATTTGTGTTGGTGGCACAGGGTGTGGGCAGCACTCACTTGTAATGCAGAATGTGGTCTGTTGCAGTGACAATTAGTTTTGATTTAGAGGGTCCCACACTCACCCCTGGGATCTTTGCCCTGTCCCATTTAGTGGTGCTGAACAGAGGACTGGTGCTGCATGAGAGCTCTGTGAGGAAGATCAGCACCCTCCAGCTCTCTGTCACCAATCAGGATGGAGCACCAAGGGACCTGGTGTACCGCATTACCAAGCAGACCCAGCTGGGACACTTGGAGCATACTACCTCACCAGGTACAGTACAGTTGCATGCACACACACACCCAGAATAATGTACAATATAATAAGCTTTATTTTGAAAAGCTAGCCTGTTTTGAAGTTATTTTATATTCAGTAAAATAAAATATGTTCTTGGGCCCTTGTAGTATGAACCGTTTCAGTTGAAAACATGAATGTAATTGTTTGCACTTCTAACACAATCTCATGTTTTAGACATATCAGTTCAAATGAAATGTGTAAAAAACTACCTTCAAAATGCCATCTTGGATGTGGGACACCGTAGTGAAATTACACATGTCCTTTAGTGCATTTTCATATTACATCAGTTATTCTGGAAAAAGTCTAAGTTGACGGTGATGTTGCAGTAGTAATTCTTGATATTTACTCAGCTACTTTCCACATGTCAAACATCCCCCAAAACTGTTAGCTCACCTCACTCCGTCTCTTTCTTGTGCAGAGCTGGAAAATCCAGGTTCGGAAAGCAAAAGTCCTCCTCAGCATTTTGTTCCAGTCACCCATAATTTGCTTATTAGTACAATTCTTCAGCCAGGAGATACAACTAATTAGTGAGATCAGCTGTGTTAGCTCATGGGTGGAAGAAACACATGGCAGGACTTTTACGTTCTGACCCCTGGACTTTCCTCCCCTGCTGCTGTGATGCTGTGTTCCTGGAGCTGTGCATTTTTTAAATTGCTTGTGCTCCATGCACTCTGCAGCACCACTCAATATTTAATCTCAGGAGCACCATTTAAAAAATATACTGTGAAAAATAGAACCAGACATATATTTTACAGATTTCTTTCATCTTCCCCCACTGATCTTCATTTCCAGGTAAAAGCATATGGAGGAAATGCAGCTTCATGTCCTTGATTTACTCAGTGTGGAGTGTGTTCTGGAGAATGGACCATGTTGTCTAACTGTGTTTCAGGGACACGCATTCGTAGTTTCACACAGGCTGACCTTGCATCCGGCAGCATCCAGTACGTCCATACCAGTGAGGAGGAGAGACCTTCAGACAGCTTCACCTTCACTGTGTCCGATGGGGTCAATGAGGTACAGGAGCAATGCACAGTTCACATCCATACTGATGATGAGAACGAAATGCCCCATTTAAAACTGTACATATCACCCTTAGCAGAGAGAATCAGTCTTCTTTAAAAATTCCCTTTGGGTTGTGTGAGATTGTATCTATTTCCCTGGGAATTATTTGCAATGACCTTGTGACCCTCTCCAGAAAATAAAATGCATTGCCACCCTCTTTTCAATTAGTATTTTAATGATAGCTGTAAGGTACCGCTGTGCATTTTACTGTCAAACGAACTGTCTGGCCTTCAACAATAAAATCCACTGCATTCCTTATGACACATGTACTCATAGTGAAGTGAACAATTGCTGTTGTTAGTATTTTAAATTGATATATTTCAATAGACCAGAGGAACTTGTGGGTCCTCTCCCAGACGAAAGAGAAAAAGGCCTCAAGAAATAAAGCTGACATGCTGAATTGGTATCCTGCTTAAGCTATATAGTGGATCCTGCAGGAAGGAGTCAATTTACATCCCCCTTGTGCCACAGAATGAAACAGGAGAGCTAGTCAGGCACTGATAAACTGGCTTAACAACAGGATAACTGGCTGACCTAATGAGTGCATGTATGCAAGCCAGGGACGTTTGTCAATGTATAGTGGAGCAACACCATTCACAGATCGCTGTTCACCGTGTTACCCAGATCTCTCAGACTTTCCACATTGCCATGCGGCCTGTGGGCGACTCCCTGCCGATACTGCAGGTTCTGGGGATGAGTGTGTCGCAAGGGATGAGGAAGACTCTCTCTGAGACTGAGCTCAAGGTCACTGATGCAGACAGTGAGGTAAAGCCCTGGCACATGAAGTACACATTACCCCAGGTGCTGTAGTGCTTTGGGTTACCCCAGGTGCTGTAGTGCTTTGGGTTACCCCAGGTGCTGTAGTGCTTTGGATTACCCCCGGTGATTTTGATTTAGTTGTAGTTTGTAGTTTGATTTAGATTTAGTTTAGTTTAGCTATAAGCATTTCAAAATGATCCATTTGCATTTGTGCCACAGCTAACCACCACTTCCCCATACACCAACTGAACTCAGGTTTTGGCACAGATAGTATAGTTTAATTTAAATATGGAGTCTTTTCCTTTGTTGGTTGATCTGACAAGGCTGTGACTGTCTCTTGCTTTTTTGCGCCCATGATCACAATCCCAGGAGGGGTCCATCATCTTCAGCATTACCCAGACCCCTCGACACGGCTCCATTCAGAAGGTCACCAACGGTTACAGTCGTGTTGACGCTTTCACCATGGAGGATATCTACCACAGCCGCATAAGTTATCAACATGACGGCAGCAACTCCCTCACAGACCAGTTCTCTTTCACTGTGACTGACGGCACTAATCTGCTTTTCATGTTGGAGGAGGGAGAGGAGGAGGTGAGCAGGACCACTGGACAGGATCAATGAGCAGGACAAAGAATCATTATAAAGCTAATAGTATTTATAGGATAAATATGGTTCAACTATTCAACACACTAACAGTCCTCGTATGAGTACGTAGGAATAGCCTAATCTGAACCACATTGCTGAAGTAGGTATGTATTTTGTATTTTGGGGAAAATATTCTCTTCTTCTCTGTTCATTCTCTTCTTGTGAGCAGAATGATTGGGAGCCTGAGTGAGCTTTGCAGTCACACACTGAAGCCTTCACGAGTACTGAGGACGAAAGTCTGTGAATATCCTGTAATATTAGTTGTCTGTCAATCTCTCTTTATGTGCTAATTGGGGACAAGCTGTCACACTGGGCTCTGTACCTCTGTCTCTTTGTGGTCAAAGCTTATTTGCTGACAGTGATTGCTCTGGGGAGTCGATGGGCGGCACTGAGTCTGTTCTGTGATGTCCGGAAACTTCCATTATTGCAGCTTGTCATTGAAGCTGTCTGATATCACGCAGTGACCCTGTAACCGCATGAACTGCAGCCGTTTTGAAAAACAGAAGGGTCTAAGTGCCATTTGGCTGAAAGAACTGCGTTCAGATATACAGTGTTTGCTCTGTAATGTATAGCCCTTGTTTGTTCTTTGTACTGTAGATTGTGACTGCTGCTCCTCAGAAATTTAAGATTGACATTCTTCCAGTTGATGATGGCATCCCTCGTATTGTCATTAATTTGGGCCTGCAGTGGCTTGAGTATATTGACAATAAGGTAACTAGATTAATGGTATCCAATATGTTATAATGCATTTAGTGCTGTTCCCCCTTCTCTCTCTTCAGGGGATACGTTTAACAGTACATGCAGTAGCAGTACAAATATACTGAGTGCCCAGTTTAATCACTGACTGCTAAGATGCATGCCAGTTAACATTTTAAATGTCTCTGTTGTGCAGTAACTTAGAAGAGCAGCCAGACTGAATTAGCATATATGAATGAAATGAGATTTTAGAAAGTTATGAATGGCTGGAGGGCAACAGAAGTGAACTGATATTAGCATGCTAATCTGTGATTTTCTTCAGGAACATCTGTGTTTGCAGGTTGGCAACTGACCCAAAAATCAGTAACAGTATCAGGGGAATAGCCTTCCTTGTCTTCTTATCGCAGTACATTCACAGCAATTGAATGAATAGTATGACAATATCAGCGGTTCTTTTGTGAAACTATGTGTCCCTCTACTGGACAGTTACTGTATAATAGTAGTCTAGGCGTTCACAGGAAATGTTATTCTGTAGCAAGGGATTCATTTGTGCTGTTTTTCTATTTCAGGCCACCAATCTGATCTCAAAGGAGGAGCTTCTCACGATGGACACAGACACAGAAGATGGATTTCTGGTCTATGAGGTTACAGTTGGGCCGAAGCACGGCTCTCTGGAAACCAGGCTCAAACCAGGCACTCCCATCTCCACTTTCACTCAAGGTATGCCTGATGTTAAAACAAAACTGTTAAAAGCAGGACTAGGGAACACACATGCTACCCCGAGACAGCATTGTGGGTTATCAGTGAGAGCCTGTCTACATATTAAAAAATCTTTGAATAATATGCTTGAGAATGAAAGAATAAAGTAAGTGCTGTAAATATTTCAGATTTGGCCTTGAGTGTAAACGACAGCTTGTTAAAAAGCATCATCTGTAATCATACTGTTTTCACTCTTTTCCAAAAATCTGAGATGAGCCACACTAAATGAACTCTGCCGCACCTGACATTTGGAAATGTAGGAGTGACATTGAATGTTCAGTGACATTAAACAGTATGTGTGCATGAGCTTTATACTGTTCCTTTCCATCTGCTTTCTGGAGCTGACATTAACCAAAGGCTGATTCGCTATGTCCTGGATGAGGAGAATTCCCAAGAAACCATGGACAATTTCAAATTTCTGGTGAAAGATGATAAGCCCAATGTTGTCACTGACGTTTTCCACATCCAGTGGTCATTCATCAGCTTTGAACACACAAGGTTGGTATGTCTTTACCTGCATTATACCCACACACTTTGAATATAAACAGGTTTGGTGACATTTTAACTGGGGGATTTTTATTTGGAATACAGAGGGTTTTGTTTTTACACTGTTAGAATATGCATGTCCTACTGAATACTATACTGCTGACTGTATCGTGTGCAATATACTGTATTTAGGATTTTCATTATATTTAGAATTATTATCGTTCCCAGCATCTGTTTTGAAAATTGAATTAATAAGACTGTTTGTGCTGTGTGGTTCTGCATAGCGTGTTTCTTAAATTTGAAATGCCATATCTGGTCTGTTTTAATGGGATTCTCTGATATACGAGCGTTTCCTGAAAAGGCAATGAAGTTACTTGCATCACTTCTCAGTTACAATGTTAGCGAGGAAGCTGGCACAGTGACCGTGAGAATGAAGAGGACAGGCAGCCTCAAACACCATGCCACAGTGCAGTGCCACACTGAGCAGGACACTGCCACTTCTAGCTCCAGCTCCAGCTCCAGGCCTGGACAGCGGGACTATGTGGAATACACAGGACAGGTAGAGCACATCCTCACAGTGCTGCCTCCTTACAGACCTCACTGGCCTTACAGCCTCCTGCAGGAATGTTATTGAAATTATTATGAGAAACTGTCATCATAACCCTTATTATTAATTATTATTTTTATCTGATTCCATTTTGATTGAGGTCACATGACAAGCATTTCATTACTAAGTTCTAGAAGGCCAGGGGAATTGCAATGGCCTGGAGATTCCTCACTGGATGTATTAATATCTGAAAATGAAGCCTCTGCATTACAAATAATTACTTTGTGTGCACTATTCATAATATTCCTGTGTGATCCTGCTATTCATAAACAAACTACCTTGCTTTGGAAGTGGCACCGCTTTGAGAGATTATTCATAAAAGAGATGTTAATTTAAGGTTTTTCCCTGCTATCTCAGGTACAGTTTGATGAGAATGAGGACAGCAAGATGTGCACCATTGTGATCAATGATGACCAAGTATTTGAGAATACTGAGAGTTTCATCCTGGAGTTGAGCATGCCTGTCCACACCCTCCTGGGCTTGGTGGCTCATGCTGAAGTCAACATCTTTGATCCAGAGGATGAGCCCACACTGCAGTTTGATAATACAATCTATCATGTCAAAGAGAGTGCTGGCATCCTCCTTGTTCCCATAGAAAGGAAAGGTGGGTATGGCTGCAAGGGCTTATAGAGTTAGTATGCAAGTGGGCTTAAATGACCCAAACATGAAAGCGCAAAATGTTTTTTAATGGTTAATTTTTTATTGTCTTGCGTCCATACCCCTCCATTTTCTAAGCATTCTGAAAGGATAGTTATTGCAAGCACAAATTGTAAAACCAGAAGGCTGCCACATGTTAATCGTGTTTAGACATGGTCTTGTGCTTGTATTCACAAGTTCTTGTATTGAAATTGTGTCCATGCCAGTGTAAACTGTGACTGGCAGTCACGCAAGACTTCACATGACTGGCCATAGTGCCACCCAGGGAGAGTTGGTTTAAGTCAGCTGGGTAGTCCATGTGTCACTGCACACCAACAATGGCCAATTGATTAATCTGTGTTTAAGTACACAGTGACTGCTTGACTTTGAAGTAAAAATAAGTGGCGACAGGCTTCAAGAGAAGCCAAATTAAAAGGATAATAAAAATTTGGGTTTAATTTATTCAAAATTTTTTCACTGTCCAACACTAGAATTTATTAGGAGCTAGAGTTGAAAGAATTCTATGAACAATGATAGATAATTATAATATTTTGCGATTTTTTAGGTGTTCATGTCTTGACAAACGTGTGCTTTGTCCCTCTCAGGTGACACCAGCGCCATGGTGTCTGTCCTCTGCTACACTGTCCCCAAGTCTGCCCAGGGCAGCAGTCTTCTCTCCTCAGAGGCCGGCTCTGATTTCTATACCCGTGGGGCAAGTGGCGAGAGTCGGGTGGAGTTCGGACCTGGGTCAAGTGTGTCCACCTGTGACGTGAGTCTGATCGATGACAGCGAGTACGAGCCATCTGAGGAGTTTGAGCTGGTCCTGTCAGACCCGTCTGATAATGCCCGCATCGGGGACGTGGCTGTCGCCAGCGTAGTGATTGACGGCCCCAACGATGCCTCAGCAGTATTCCTTGGCAGTGCTTCCTTTACATACAAGGAGGATGCAGGTGTGCTAAACAGACAAGTGCTAGCCTTGATTATTTTATCCTCCTAACCAGTGACTTGAATGGCATGGCTTTTGGACACTGGAAAACATCTGTTAAATGTGATTCATAAGTATTTGTTCAATTAGGCACCATTGAGATCCCAGTGCTGAGGCAGGGAAGTGACCTTAGCTCCGTGTCCTCTGTGTGGTGTGCCACCCGGCCCTCTGACCCCCCCTCAGCCACGCCCGGCGTAGACTACATCCCCAGCTCCAAGAAGGTGGAGTTCAAACCTGGCATGACAGCAGAGGTGAGACAGCACATTCATATCACTTTATGACAAACAGTCTTTTAGATCTGCTTTGTGGGGGATCACACACAAATTGTACATCTATCCAGTAAGTGCCCAGATATCCCTTGTGTGTTCTTTCAGGTATCTGTTTATATAGCTACAGAAAGCTACACGCATGTGTTCTCTAAAAACGTGTTTCTGTTGGATTTATAGACCTGCAGTTTGACTATTGTGGATGACATCCACAGTCCGACCATCGAGGGGATGGAATCCTTTGTGGTCTTTCTCAGCTCGGCACAGGGGGCTCTGCTCACTGAACCTTTTGAGGCATCAGTCATCATCACTGATACTTCCCTGGACAGTATGTCACAAAGTCGTCAATTTTATGCTTTCGCTTTTTTGGGCAGCAGTATTTAGGCTTGACTATAGTTCATCTGTGCCGTACATTTCACATGGGTGTGGTTGATGTTTCACAGAGGGTCACCTAGGGGTATGGTGTGCATGTTTTTCCAGTTCCCAGCATGCAGTTTGAGAAGAAAATGTACTCGGTGAAAGAGAATGTCGGAGTCCTGCACATTCCCATCATCCGCACAGGAGATCTGACCCTCTCGTCATCTGTCCGGTGCTACACCCAGGCTATGTCTGGTACCATGGTGGAGGACTTTGAGGAGAGAAGAAACACTGATGATTCACGCATCAACTTCAACATGGGAGAAGCGGTAGGTAACCTCTCATCAATTGTTAGCAATGCGATTTAACATCCTCTATATATCTTACGCTTTAATGCAGGGTTGTATGAATTTCATTTATAAAACGTATACATTCTTGATGTATATGCTTGCTGATGCCTTTGCAGATAAAGAACTGCACTATCCAGATCAATGATGACTCTGTTTTTGAACCTGAGGAGGAGTTCCAGGTACATTTAGGGACCCCCCGTGGGGACCACTGGAGTGGAGCTGTAGTTGGGAAGAATGACGTTACCACTGTCATCATCACCAATGATGAGGATGGTATGTAATAGGGTTGATCTCTTTCCAACATGATATGAGAGAATGGGTCTCATTTATCTTTGAGTACCTGTTTTTGTTACTAGTGATGAACAAACCATAATAATTAAACCACTTTTTCAGGATAATGTATTTACTTGCTCAATATACTGCAAGATTAATGCATGTCTGTTTAGAGGATTTCTTTTACTTTTATAAGAACTCTTCCTTGTCTGCTGGATATGTCTTGAAACAAGCTTGTATCATCCTCCTCCTCAAGAAACCTACTCGTGACACCTCTATCATCCAGAAATATTGTCCTATCTCTCTTTTTCTCTTTGTTCCAAAACTAGTGCACATGCTCTTTTCAACTAACTCTCTCATTTTCTCTCACAAAATGACCTGCTAGACCCTCAGTATATCTTCATGACAGATCACTCAACAAGCACAGCTCTCTTTACAGTCAGGAAGGTGCTACACACACTAGCCAGATCTCTCTGTTTTGCTACCTTTGGTGCTTTGCACCCTCCCCTCTCATTCCTGCACTTCCAGATGTTCTGCCCCCTTGATGGTGGAATGAGCTTTCCATTGAGAGCAAGACAGTAGAAACCCAACCCATCTTCTGACTCAAACTGAAGACCCACCTCTTCAGAGACTGCACTTGCCACCCCTAACCCTTTATCTGTTTCTTTCTATTTGGATCACCCTTTGGATAATGCATAGTTGTGTAATATAGGTTGTCTCTATAGTGGTATTTACCTTTGTTCATAGTACTAATTGTTGGTTTGTTTGGATCCTGTCCCTGTGCTTAAGCACCTACGATTGAGTTTGAGAAAGCCAAGTACAAGGTGAGGGAGCCTCAGGGTGCAGAAGGAATTGAGGTGCTGAGCATCAAAGTGATTCGTCGGGGAGACAGGAACCGAACCTCCAAAGTTCGCTGCAGCACCAGAGATGGCTCCGCTCAGTCTGGCGTGGACTACAACCCCAAGAACAGAGTGCTAAATTTCAGCCCAGGTAAGGGATTCACTCTTCTGGTCTAAGTAATCTATTGTACTGTTTCATTTTCTCATATGTAGCCAAGCTTAACATTACATTACATTACATTACAGGCATTTGGCAGACGCTCTTATCCAGAGCGACGTACAACAAAGTGTATAACCATACCCAGGAACAAGTATGACGAAACCCCTAGAGAGAAGTACCGGTCCAAGTACAGGGAACAACCGCATAGTTCAACCTGGACCCTGGTGGTTAAACTGATTAACACTAACAACGAGAACGGCAACAACGCAATCTATGGAAAAATAAAAATAAATAAAGATACAAGTAGTCGTTAAGACTGGCGCATCAACTAAGTCACCTATTAAACAGCTGCCTAGTTACAACCCTAAGTTTAGTCATTTACAGGGGGAAGGGATGGGGAGAGGTGCAGCCTGAAGAGTGGGTCTTCAGTCGTCGTTTGAAATGGGTCACAGTCTCAGCTGTTCTGACCTCCACAGGGAGGTCATTCCACCATCGTGGGGCCAGAACAGAGGAGACGTGTTCTGGAAGGCAGGTGCGAAGAGGGGGAGGTGCTAGGCGTCCTGAGGTAGCAGAACGGAGGGATCTGGCTGGCATGTAGGTTTGAATATCTTTGTAAGGTATGCTGGGCTGATCCTTGACTGCCTGGTATGCTAGAACCAATGTTTTGAATTTGATGCGAGCTATAACAGGCAGCCAGTGGAGGGTAGTGAGCAGGGGAGTTACGTGGGAGTGTCTGGGTAGGTTGAAGACCAGACGAGCCGCAGCATTCTGAATGAGCTGCAGGGGTCTGGTGGCAGATGCCGGTAGTCCAGCCAGAAGAGAGTTGCAGTAGTCCAGGCGACTATTTAAAATAATTATACCATCTCAGCTTAACAATTGCTTGCATCATTCTTAACTTTTTGTTTGGTAATATATATTTAATACATAATTTACAAGAATACGTGTGTGTATTTATATATAAATGTATATGGATATTAATAAATAGAAAAGATTTAGATATAATATTTTAATTAAGGCATATATTCAATCAACTCTAATTTTCCAAACGAAATAATTTGTCGAAAGGTAAGGACAAGTTTCGACTGAATGCAGGCCAGATGTATGATTGAAAAATGGCCTGATAAATCTAAGCACATTTCTCTATATCTGTATTGAAGGTATGGACCATATCCTCTTCAAAGTTGAGATCCTGTCCAATGAAATGCGGGGATGGCATGAATCGTTCTCATTGGTACTTGGCCCTGATGAGCCAGTGGACGCGGTGCTTGGAGAAATCACAATGGCAACAGTGACAATCATGGATCAAGAAGCTGCAGGAATCCGTGTCCTCCCTGCCCCACCTATTGTAAGGCCTAAACCGAATGTATAATTTAAATTAATTATGATTATTATTGCAAATGATCTATGCTGTTGTTGTCACATATATTAGTGAAAACATTTAAAAATCAGGACATTTTAATTAAATTTTCTTTTCTCTATGATGAAGATAATTTCTCTGTGATGGAAATAATTCTCTGTGATGGTATAATTATTTTAAATAAAGTGATAATAATGCTTTAATAAGGCATTTAAACCAATTCATGTTTATTATAAGAAGTGCATATCAATGAAACGTTTAATGTGCTACTTACAGGTGGTATCTTTGTCTGATTATGACTATGTCGAAGAGGCTTCAAACGAAGGAAGTAAGAAGTCCCCTTCTCCTGGTTACCCACTGGTCTGTGTGACCCCCTGTGACCCCCACTACCCTAAATACTCTATGCTGAGGGCACGATGTGAAGGGGCAGGCATTAACCAGTCCTCTGTTCGTTTCGGCTGGGAGGTGGCAGCTCCCACAGATACCAGTGGTGCCAGATCCCCATTTGAGATGCTGACAGACATCACCCCTTTCACCAGGGTCAACCATAAGGTAGGCAAAGACCCCTACTGGGTAAATTCTGTTATAACCTGTGAATCCGTGCCTGTCTTACAGTAATAATTCCAGTGAAATTCCAGTGAAATATTTTACTGCAATGATTCTGGACTTATCCAAATGTCTGCAATCTTTACATCTTTGTGTGTGTGTGTTTGCGTGTCTGCACGCACGTGTGTGTGTGTTCGTAAATGTTGCAGGTGTTGGACAGCATCTACTTCAGTAGACGATTCCATGTGCGTTGTGTGGCTCAAGCCCCAGACAAAGCTGGCCACCTGGGCCCTCCCCTGAGAAGTAACACTGTTACCATTGGCTCAGAGGCCTCCATCTGCCACACCCCCATCGCCACAGGAACTACCCGTGGCTTCCAGGCACAGTCCTTCACTGCCACCCTCAAGTACCTGGATGTGAAGCACAAAGAGCACCCAAACAGGTGATCAAGGGGAGGGTGGGGAGATAACATGATCTGCCTCAGTCATGTCATTTATATAGTATAAACCTCAGATATACAAGACTTAGACTGACTGGTCAACCAAAGAGGGGATGAGCCCAGAAGTAGCATAAGAAATTAAAGTTCTATGTTGTCCAATACACAAATTATATTTGTTTTTGTCACTGGTTTAATAGAAGTGAGCATACAATATAAACATTTTACATAAATATAACTGGAAATAAATGTCCCCCTCTAGAGATATGTGTTGGGCCCATTTTAAATCAGCTAGTTGGAAGCAAAGTTCCAGAGAGTGTCTGAAAAAAAAAAAACATGTTTCCCTCTTGTGCACGAGTTTTAATGTGTTGCTTGACATTTCAATGAATACATTTGTTAATTAACTACAGAGTTCAAGTAGAGCTGGGTAGTTAGGAGCCACCTGCTCATTGACAGACCACTGTTGTCCTTTCAGAGTCTGCTGAATGAAAATTAAGCTTAATGGATCCTGTATTTCCTTTGCAGGATCCACATCTCAGTGCAGATCCCTCACCAGGATGGCATGCTTCCTCTGGTGTCCACAATGCCCTTGCAGAACCTGCACTTCCTTCTTTCAGAGTCTGTCTACCAGCAGCAGCATATCTGCTCTAACCTGGTCACCCTCAAAGACCTGCAGGGCATCTCTGGTGAGTGCAGAGGTCAATGACCAGTTGTCCCATTTCAGCAGTTTATACTGCTGCATTTATGTAAGATTTAGTAATTTATTCCTGTAATGTTGTGCAGTCAATGGATGCCAAATGTTAATTGTTTTCTTGACCATGTTTGTGCCACCTGATTACAAGCAAGGTGACCGTGAGCCAGTCCAGATGGATGAACTTTGCCCTGACCATGTTCCTCTACTACTGTCTCAGAGTCAGGCTTCCTGGACGATGTGCCCTTTGACGGTCTCTCCTTGGGCCCGGGGTATGACCGGCCATACCAGTTTACCCCAGGTGTGAGGGAACCCAGAACCATCCAGCTCTATAAACATCTCAACCTGAAGAGCTGCCTCTGGACCTTTGATGCCTACTATGATATGACCAAACTCATTGACGTTTGCGGGGGGTCTGTCACAGCTGACTTCCAGGTGCACCTCTCATACTTTCCCATCAGCTGGCATGTCTATGTCAAACCCAGCTACACCTGAGGACAATGGTCTGTGTTAACAGTGTAGAGGTGAAGGAAGTGAGCTTGGAACCGTTGTTGGCCAAATATACAGAAATGAGAAAATATCTAGATGTGTAAATGTATATTTTAAAAATAATAAATGAAGCTTCTGGACAGGGTGGGCACTCTGTAAAATGATCATATGGCTAAGCAGAAAATGTTTGCTGGGTATGTACATTTTCTGTATGTTCTGCACCCCTATAACACAGACTTTTAATTGTGAACTTTTGGAAGTTATGGCATAATAAATGAAGCTTCTGGACAGGGTGGGCACTCTGTAAAATGATCATATGGCTAAGCAGAAAATGTTTGCTGGGTATGTACATTTTCTGTATGTTCTGCAACCCTATAACACAGACTTTTAATTGTGAACTTTTGGAAGTTATGGCACTTAGTCCTGTCAGCCCTATGTGCCTTAATCACTTCTCCAAGCTGTTGCTGGGTGAAATAGAATCATTTTTATATAAGAAAGCACCTGTAAATTCAAGTACATATGGGATATTGTAATGTTTTATTGACATACTTTAAAGATTCAATTAACCAGATGCTTTGTGTAGATTTACATTTATTTTGGTTGTCATGACTGTCTGCCAGGTAAGCTTTGGTAAACTCAAAGGTAGACAGACCTGGCATTTGTATACAGGCCCTCCTATAATGCAAATCCCGGATGTTATTATGTTCTGTGACAGGTGCGAGACTCTGCGCAGTCCTTCCTCACTGTGCAAGTGCCACTCTACGTGTCTTATATATATGTGACTGCACCCCGTGGTTGGGCATCACTGGAGCACCACACTGAGATGGAATTTTCCTTCTTCTATGACACCGTGCTGTGGAGGACAGGTGGGACTTGGCAAACTCAGGGAATACACATTATTTTAATGCATAGAACTCTGGCCCTTGTTTATGTTTCCCTATATTAACCCTTTGAAGAGCAGGCTTTTTGGAATGTTTTTTTTTTTCAAAATTGTTCTAGAACTCCATTGGTTCCAGTTACCAGTTGTGATTGTCACATCAGCAATAGAATGTTCAGTTAAGAACATTCTAATCACCTATTTGTGATCTTACACCTTGAAGGGTTAACCTCAGTTTGGATAACGCCCATCCCATTATACAAATTGCTCTGTTTTCCAGTTGATTGAAAGCCAGGATGTTCTGTAAGCCAATGCTCTTGTTTACTTCCGTCTGGCAGGCATACAGACTGACAGTGTGCTGTCTGCTAGGTTACAAATCAGCAGAATCTACATCAGAGAGGATGGGAGGCTGGTGGTTGAATTTAAAACACATGCCAAATTCAGAGGTAAAATGCTGCAGCTGTGCAGTAAATGTCATATGAGAAATATTCAGCTTTGATGAATGTGATGCGTGATTTCTTTTTTTCAATCTGCAACTCTGACATCTGCTGCTGTGTTACTGGATTGATTGAGATTACTTTTCTGCTCATTCTCTTTTTGTAGATTAACTGAAAGGGCTTTTCAACTTAATGGGCCTTTCAACATGCCTTGTTTACTAGACCTCCTGCCTTTGTTCTTATGCTGTGTTACCTGACGGATTGAGATTGATTGTTTGTGCTCCAGGTCAGTTTGTCCCAGACCATAATACCCTTCCGGGTCACAAGTCCCACCTGGTGGCTCCTGATCACCTGGGAGGCATGGAATTTGACCTGCAACTGCTGTGGAGTGCACCGACCTTTGACACACCTGTCCAGCTGTGGAAGGCTACTAGCTCCTACAGCAGGTGCGCAGTTGTCCTGAAGCACCCAGAGCTGCTGTCTCTGTCACTGCCATGGTGTCCACAGTGGTGTAAATGGTGATGTCATGTGTTTCAGAAAGGACTACTCTGGGGAGTATACGGTGTTCCTGGTGCCCTGCACTGTGCAGCCTGCCCAGCCCTGGATCAATCCAGGAGACAAGCCCTTGTCCTGCACAGCACATACCCCAGAGAAGTATGTCACCTTCCTCCCCTTAAAAATTGCACTTATGAGCCTTTATGTGCAAGGAGAGTTTACACCAATGTTACACTTTATGGAGGAAAGGTTCTAGTCTTTTTGGAGATGGATAGTTCTCATTTCCAGGGCTCTACATATTCTACAAATATGTCACTTTTACTGCAAGCTGCATGTGTGAAAAATGTAATTGTTTAGAGCATGCATGTGTGAGTGGTGAATTCTGAACATGCGGATCATGCGTTCAAATTTTGTATGGAAAACCTGTACTTTATTGAACTGGTCTTGTAAAAACTGGCTGACAAAATGTATCAAATTGCAAGCTATTTGATACGTATCTATTTGAAGTGGTCCAGAAACCAATGGACCAGTTTATCCAAAAGTGTAATTGGAGTGCTGTTCTATGCCCCACTTTTCCAGGTTCCTGGTTCCCATCGCTTTCCAGCAGACAAACCGTCCAGTTCCTGTTGTGTACTCCTTGAACACTGAGTTTCAGCTCTGCAACAATGAAAAGGCCTTCTTATTGGACCCTGTCTCAGCACACATGTCAATGGCTGAGATGGACTACAAAGGAACCTTCTCTATTGGTAAATTTCCAGTCCCATATTTGGAAACAGTAGGATTATCTCATCCCTAGCTGATATCTGCCTTGTCTTTGAGCATGTACTGTATTTAATTCATTGTCAATATGAGAAAAGAGACATGCCATTTTTTGGAAAGAAGGCCGTCTGGATGCCTCAACCGATCATAGTGTGCTGTATATCAACCTGCATGTCTCAATTATGTACATGCACCTCACCCCTACCCAGAAGGGATATCTATTCATAATAGGCCTTGGCATTTCACATGTAGCATATATTTTCATCTATTATTTAGTGATTCAATCAGAATTTAATTCTCATTTAAGATAGTTGACATTCATTTACGCAAAAAAACCTGTTTATGTCTATTTGGCAGACTGCTGTTAGCATTTTCTTATTTTAGTCAAAGCCTAAAATATCCGTTCCTCTTTTCTGCAGGGCAAACGCTGTATGGCAGAGTGCTGTGGAACCCGGAGCAGAACCTAAACAGAGCCTACAAGCTCCACCTGGAGAAGGTGTACCTGTGCACTGGCAGGAATGGCTATGTGCCCTTCTTTGACCCCACGGGTACCCTGTACAACGAGGGCCCACAGTACGGCTGCATTCAGCCCAACAAGAACCTCAGGCACAGGTTCCTGCTGCTGGTATGGCTCACATGCTGTTACCTGTCTGAAACAGATGGAAACTGATAACTGGTTTGGTCACTTTTCATGACTGCACAGTAAAGTGCCAATGGTGGTGTTCACTGATTGCGAAACATGGTATATTGTACAGTACTGTTGTCACTGTTGAATTAGGAATTCTGAGTTGACATGCACGTCTTTCGGTTTTGGAAGGTGGTTGTGTATTGCAAAGACAATCAGCCTGGTGATTTGGTCTCCTTACCTGATTGGCATTACTCTATATTACGATACAATCTTAGAAAAAATATATGTAAACGTTCTGCAGAAATAATGAATGAAATGCTGTTTGAATGTCTCTCCTGCAGGATCGAAAGCAACCCGAAGTCTGTGACAGGTATTTCCATGATGTTCCATTTGAAGCGAGCTTTGCTTCTGACAATGCTGATCTACAGCCTATGACCCTGATGCCTGGAGTCGATGGATTTACCATGAAGGTTGATGCCCTTTATAAGGTAAGTAAATATCACTCCTTTTTACAGGTTTAAATCTGAACTGCAAATCATATGCAAATCATACCAAACAATTCAATTAATTGAACTGAGGCCAATGATTTAAGACATTGTTCATGTTTCATATCTGACAGGTGGAGGCGGGACATCAGTGGTATCTGCAGGTGATCTATGTGATAGGGCCAGAGTTCACCTCTGGTCCAAGCACCCAGCGTTGGCCGAGACGGAGCCACAGGGACCTAGCAGACAGAACAGAACGGCTTGTGCTGGACGAGTCTCTCATCTATGACAATGAGGGTGACCAGGTGAAGAATGGCACCAACATGAAGACCCTGAAGCTGGAGGTAGAGTCTGAGGCGACCTTTGACCCACATACAGGTGGATCCATTGGAGGTGGCATTGCAGCTCTTGTGGTTGTCCTAGTTGTCCTGCTGGCTACGTGTTTTCTGTTCAAGAAGTGCAGGATGAAGAAGCGGTCACCCACCTATCTGGTGGAGGAGTACCCCCTAAACACGAAAGTGGAGGTGTGTCTGGAGAAAAACTTCAGCAGCATGCACTGCACTGTTCGAAAGGTCAACGTCCTCAATATGAACCAGCGTGCCTCTAAGGTCAAGGTTAAACAAGTCAACCTAGAGGTCAAACTCCACAACAACTTCAGTGAAGGCACAGAGGTTTGATCAAAGATGGGAGTACTTTTTTCTATTGTTACTTGTCATTTACACACTGGGATAGGCTCCAGAACCCCCGCGGCCCTGCCCAGGATAAGCGTGTATAGATAATGGATGGATGGATACTTGCCATGTACAAATAAGTTATTGTATTTTTATACAATCATGAAGAAGAACCGAACAGGCACTGCTGAAAGCCTGCAAGTACTTATTCTCTGGCCTTTCCATCTAGTGGTAATGTATTGTTATTGAGGGAACTGCCTAATTAGTGAGTCAGTTGTTCAATGAGTGAGGGACACTGCAAGTTCTTAGGCTGTGTCCTCAGTCACATCCAAAAAGGACAGGTGAAATGCTGGCTGGCAATGCTACATAATCAATTTCATACTTAAGCTACCTCCCAAGTCCAAAGGATTATCAAAGTTTGATTACAACTCAAACCTCATTACATTGTATGATGTGATGTCATTCCTTATGTTTAAGATCTTACAGAAAATCAGTGCTTCAGAGATTACAGAATAATTCAAATGTGTTGTTTTACATTGACTGTGAAAGAAACATGTATGGTGGTTTTTAGCACATTGCTCCTTTATGTGTTTAAATGCCCAACTTTGAACATCATAACGAAGCATTCGGCACAAAAGCACTTGAGAAACTTGTCTGCTGAAGTGCTCTTACTTGATGAGCCAGACATTTTCAGTATTGATGATGAATTTGGCATACACATACCCTCTACCTAAGTCACTGTGTTTAACAAGTCTGAAATATATAGGCTTGCACATTTATGAATGGAAATACAAAGTATACAGTCCAAAGTGATTTATTTTTGAAAGGAAAACATATATGATGGTGGAATGCATTTGCTTTATCACCTTGACTCTATAGTACAGTTTGCCGAATGCCTATAGGATATAGGCTGAGGAAGAGTTTGTACATTTGAACTACTCTAAGAGGATGAGTATTTGCTTGTTTTAGTGCCAGTGCACTTTATCCCGCTATCTCAATAGTCCTAGTTTATGCCTAAATGATGATCAACCTCAAAGTATTTCTGGTTATAACTCTGTATGAGTAACAATAGTAACTGTATATGTTGTGCTTCTGGACCTTGCTCCTCATTCTGTACTAATGTGTAAGGTATTGTACTACCCTCATATCATGCATTGTTATCAATTGATTGTTACATTTGTAGCTTCTCAAAGTTCAAGAATTCTCTTTATCAGTGTCCTGGGAGTACTGTGGTATCTAGTGACAAATCAATGCTGTATTTTGAATTATCGTTAACAGTGTGTAGTTCTATGTCTCCACAGTGCTTGCTGTAAACAATATAATTCCTGCTGGAATGACTTAACCACAATCAGCATTTTCATTTTATATTTCATATGTGTGTCTGTCTGTGTGTGTGTGTGTGTGTGTGTGTGTATATATGTATGTATGTTTGTACGTGGTGCTTTAGTTCCAGAAACATTGCTATAAGTACAATGCCTGGTTATCATGCTTTTTTATTTTTAAAAAATATAAGTATAATTTATTATTCTTATTTTTTAAAATAAAAATGTATCTATTGTAACTTGGTTTCCAATCCATGACTGATGTGATCTTCTTTAAGGAATAAAGCACAAAGTGTAAGAGTTTTAAATGTTTGCTAAGTGCGGGGCCACTATCTCAGAGAATAGTTGTCATGCAAGCAGGCTGCAACAGTTTCACTAAGGTGTGGCTGAAGTTGACAGTAACATACCTCATACTATCCCCAGAAGGCTTATGTTAAATCAGTCTGGGAAAATTTGACTCATTCATAAGCATCAGAAGTACAATACAACGATCCCAGTCATACATCGGTGTTCCTCAAATTACTTAAACTTGCACTGCTGCCAAAGAATTGTTGGATTAATGCTACAGATCATGCATGCTAATATATAATTCTTCACTGTCTGCACCATTAAAACAGAACACACTTCAGCTAACTATGGCCTCAGCAGCAGTCAACTAGAACTGAGCATATTGAGCTTCTTGCACAAAGTTGCTGGGAATGTCTTGTGAGTAAATAATTTAATTGTCTTCGTAGAGTAGGAAAGAATTATTAAAATAATTTGGTCTTTTAATACAGACCTGAGACAATCTTGCAAATGCATATCACATGCAAATGCAAATAAACCGAATCGGGTCGGAGCAACTTAAAGGGTTAATAATAATCATTTTTGAAATGGCAGGAGATCTTTACAGCATCATTTATGCCCATATGGCTTCCTACTGTTCAGATAAATTGCACATCGTACAATGTGGCATGTGATTCCATATTGAAATCATTTGATATACTGGCAACAGGCAACCTCTAGTTTCACCTGTAGGGGGGCTGCCAAAGGGATTAACAAGGAGGCCCTCTTGGAATTTGTCTTGGTACAGAGAGAGAGAGTACATTTTCTGACTCTTAAAATGCAGTATTACGGATATATGGAAAACTGTGGATAGCACACACACACACACACATACTTTAATATATACTGTAGACATGCATTATAGATAGTAACCGCTGTAAGACGTTCTACTATATTCACCTAAATATTTTGTGGTTGTAATTATAATTATTATTTGGACCGAAACATGTAGCTTAACATGACATATGTTTTACCAACATATAGATGCTTAAATTTCTAATTAAAATAAATAATTTAACAGATATGGACTCGTACCGGTTCACAATACACTTTTCCTCTTTCGTGGAGGTTACTGACATCATTTCCTTATGAAAGAGTGTTCCAACCCAGCTTCTACAGAAGGTGTGGTGCACGTTGGAAACTTGCTAAATCCAGTTCGGGTAAGAACTAAAATCTACGTATAGGACATTACATTATATACATTTACAGTACGTTTTTGTTGACATTTTATTTTACAAAGTTGCCAAACACAATTTAGCTATTTAGTGGAGAATCTACGTTTTTCTGAGTGTAGCAAGGCTTAGATTTGCAAAGGGCGAGGTTCAGTCTTGACTCATCGCGGATACCCGTTGCTACTTTATTTGCTAAGAACACAGGCTAATGCTTTCACTAGCCAGGATATTTCAGTGATTTAACTTTGAAGTCCGCTGGTAGTAGCTACACATCCTGTAACTAAAAGAATGCAGTGACGATGTGCAATTTTTTTGGTAGTCTTAAAATATAGAGAAAGATAAAAGAAATCGATTGACAATACACTCGTGTTCATAACCTCAATTCTCTGTTTTCCCAAATTATCAGAATTGGACTACCTTATCAGCTTCACCACACCGTTAGAATGGCAACTGTATGGGTAAGCAATTATTTATTTGAGGACCTGGCACATTTAGTGTCATATTTTTCTTCCATTCCGAAAATTTTCCACAGTTCTGCATACAGGGTACGTTGTAATATTGTAATGAATGCATTACAGTGAAAAATAAATCTGATTTTCAGGATGAACTGGATCTCTTGCTTGACTCCCCGTCTTCGCTGACAACCACGGTAAACTGAAACTGAAAGGATAATTAATTGGTTTTGCACTGACGTCGTATTTTGTGATACTTTTGATATGCAATCTTTTCTGTTACTTTTGTTTTAGTCTAATGTCAGAGGGACGATTAAAGACAGCGCTGGCTTCAATGCAGGCGCAGATGCAGCGGCTATACGGAAGGCCATTGAAGGCATTGGTAAGCTGTGTCTCCACCATTTAATTATTGTACGCAGTAGGCTAATTGTCTTTTTGCACCCATAACACTGGTATTTACTGTACAATGTTAAATGAATTATCAAGAAATATAACATAATAAGAAGTTAGGCTTCCAAATATGTGTGAACTACACATATTTTAATGTATGTATTTATATTTTACATATAATTTCAAATATGTCATATGTAAATGTACTTCAAATATATTGTGAAAATATATTCAAATATTCAAAACTTACCACGTATGCATATTTATGACATGTATTTACATATATTTAAATATAATAATGTTGAGGCATTGTATGCATATATTGAAAATATATTTAAATACATGTTAATGTATGTGTTTCATACATGTATAACACAATATATCTGAATACGTTTGAACATCCTGCCATTTATTTAAATGTATTAAATTGTAATGAGCAAAGGACATATCTGCCATCTCTGCTGCTATGTGCCTTATGTAACACCCTCCTGTTCCTAGGCAACATACGTAACTTACTGGCATAAACACGTTGAAATAAATTATGTTTAGTATATTGAACATGCATACAGGTGTGTATACCTGTATAGGTGCTCACATGTAGTTAATAATATTCATGGAGAACATAACACCAATAGCATCTGTTTATTTTGTATGTAGTCTATATACTCTATGCTTTTCCAATAGAAGTGAAATGGAAATGAATGGGTCAATGAAGAGTCATGAGATTGGCAGAACACTCTCTCACAGTGTGATATACATATCAGGTATATACACATATGAAGCACAATAGGAGAAATTAATTTGGATTCATTTTTCTCACCAAGGCACAACTGAGAAGACTCTGATCGATATTTTAACCCAGAGAAGCAATGCCCAGCGCCAGCTCATCAGTAAATCATACCACGAAGCAACAGGGAAGGTAATATAGTTCTCGTACCAAATCTGTGTGATCAGATTTGGAATCATGCAAGGTAGTGCATGATTAGGAATGAATGTTCTTACTTTAATTGTAGAACCTCATTGATGACCTAGAAGGAGACACCCATGGTGATTTTGAAGACCTGTTGGTTGCACTTGTGACACCCCCAGCAGCCTATGATTGTCATGAATTTCTCGGTGCTGTAAAGGTACTGTACATTCCTATGAGAATACTTTTAAAAATACCTGAATTTTGCTATTTAGATGTGTGATAAAATTCTATGTCAGTTCAGATGGACTTTTCTACCAGTTCTAAATTTCATGTATTACTGTTGGCTGAATGTTAATATTAATTTCCATTTCGGGTTTATTTTATACACTTCCTTAAAATCTTTCCTCACAGATAAGGACAAACTATGTTATGAGACATTAATGATAATTTTGTCCTGACTAAAATGTGATGGCTATTTCTTGTGGGTCTAACAGGGAGCTGGAACAACAGAAAGCACTTTAATAGAAATTTTTGCCTCAAGATCTAACAAACAACTTAAGGCCCTCTCTGATGCATATTTAGCAGGTGAGAATTTTCTTTTACTTTTTAAAACAATTATCAAGCCACTTACCAACTATGTAATGTTAACTGTTGTGTTACCTGGTTGTTGTTCTTTCTCCATAGAAACTGGTAAGCCATTGATTGATCGCATCAAGTCAGAAGTATCAGGGGACTTTGCCAAGGCCTTACTCATCTTGGCTGAAGTAGGTCATGAGATGTTTACAAATAGAACATTATTCAGTTGTTTATATAGTTGATTTTTGTGAATCGGTTTGCATTGCTTTCTGTTCAAGGCTCTTTTCCCTCATTTTGCTTTTTCTTCATATCGTGATGCTAAAGGGAAAGAGAGATGAGAGCACACAGGTGGATATGGGGAAAGCCAAAACGGATGCAAAGGTGAAGGATATACATGGCATCGGTACCACATCAATTTGGCAGTGACCTAATAGCATACTTGTTTGAATTTCTTTTTTAAACTTTGGTCAATTGTGTCTAGTATAGCCTATTGGAGAATTATGTCTCTTTTTGTGATCCATTGTTTGCTCTGTGGTAGACCCTCTATGAAGCTGGGGAGAAGAAGTGGGGGACAGATGAAAGCAAGTTCATTGACATCCTGTGCCACAGAAGTGTGCCTCAGCTGAGACAAAGTATATCCTAAAACCGTTCAGTGTGTTCCTGCTCTGTTTATGCCTTATTGATGTTTTGACTGACATTCTCCTGGCTCCTTTCTCACAGCACTGGTGGAGTACAAGAGCATAAGTGGCAAAACCCTTCAGCAGAGCATTGAGGGTGAAATGTCAGGAAATTTGGAGGATCTGCTGGTGGCCATTGGTAGGCTATTACAGTTTTTTAAAAGTTCTTTTTTCCTGAATTTATTGTCTGCAGTCTTAGAACATGCAAAACATTTAGGGAGAAACAATGTGTCAATGCATGTGTATCTCATTAAACCTTATGAGGATCCATATGGATCACAATGCTTTCTTACTGTAAAACTTTGTTTCAGGTGCAGAAATAGTATGAGAATCTTCCTCATGTAATGTGTGCACTCTCAGCATGTTCTATTACTGGAGTGGCTGGAATATGTCTGGCAAAAAACAAACACTGACATTGTCCCTTTTCCAGTAAAATGTGTTAAAAGTGTCCCAGCGTACATGGCTGAAAGGCTCTTCAAAAGCATGAAGGTAAGAACCATGCTCATGCCAAAACTCTAGTGTGCACTAAAATTTCTCAGGTCTGAGGAAAACATCCAAAGCTAGTGATTGATGTAATGCTTCCCACCCATATGAGAAATTCCTCCCGAACTGTGAACCTGCTCACGTGTTCAGCTTTCAGCCTGTGGAGCAGGGCTGTGGCTCACAGCATACTAATCCACTGGAATTACTGGTGCTTCACAGGGAGCGGGAACCGATGAGGCCACTCTGATTAGAATAATGGTCAGCCGCTCAGAGATTGACATGTTGGACATCAGGGCTGAATACAAAAAGCTGTTTGGCTATTCGCTCCACTCCAGCATTCAGGTGAGTAATCCCACTTTTTGGTCTGCTTAGTCAGGAACAATGCATTCACTGCTCCAAGGACAGAAGTCATGAAGGTGCCATTCCCTTCAAACTGCTAAAACTGCAATAAGTGTAGTTTGTCTTGAGTTCATTCCGTAGAAAAGACATGTATCAGTCAGCAGAAACAGCCTCTGGTCAGTTTGGTGCCTGCATTATGTCTGCAGAAGCTAGACATGAAGTGTCCTCATCTGTCTGGAGCTTAACCGACTGAGTACTGAGTAAAAAGGAGACGTTTGAGATAACGTCTTGAAAGAGAATGTGTTCTTGTCTGCTCTCCCAAAGTGACAGAGCAGGTCAATGAGTGATGATCATAAGCATGCACAAACTAGGCACATGGGGTACAAGTAATGCAAGCAAAAAGACAGACTTAATTTCATGCAGATATGGTAAAAAGAGTTTAACATGATGATTGATATTACAATTGATGCGGTCCAATAATGTGTTGCTGAATAACGTTAGTCACTTAAATTAGTTTGCCCATTTTTGGCTAGTTTAGGTCTAACTTTGGTGTAATTTGCAAAGTATTATACATTTTGTAGCATTACATTAAAGTTATTTTGTATCTTGTTTTGAATTTTAGTCAGAAACCTCTGGGGACGTTCGTACAACTCTGCTGAAGCTCTGTGGGGGAGACGACGCCTGAGCCAACCACTGGCATTCATAAACAAAACGTTTTCAATAAAAAAATGAAGACACGTTTATTGAGATAATGTTGCAATGGGTGAATGCTGTTGTCCCAACAAATCAAAGTAACATTATCAAGTTGCCTTTATTTCAAGACAAATCATTTTCAACTCCTTATCCAAACCTTTTGACTGAAATGTTATTTTACCATATTTGTATGCTAGAATTTAGCAAAGATTTATAAGAATTAATTTCAGGCTGATTTTCTAAGACATTATCTATGCTCTTTTACTTTGATTTGATTGTTATAAAATAAATGAAAAAAAAAATGTAAACCAAGTAACCACTAATTGTAAATTGTGATTAAAGAAGTAAAGGAATATAATTGTTAAATCATATGTACAGCAGGTGGCAGTCTTGGTTAAACATAAATAAATCATGACCACCTCCAACAAATTGAATTTTGTCAAAGAAAATTATGCCTATGCAGAGCTAGAGGATTTGTAATATCACTATGCTGTTTGAAGACTATATCCATGGAAAGTTGCTTGTAATAAGGCATGTATTGTATAGCATTACACTTCATCCTTCACTGAGCATTAAGGTTATGTGAAGTCAGTCTCACAATGATTTATTAATGAGTGCATTCATTTTATATTCCAAGGATAACCCTCTGTATACAGATAAAAGCAGTATAAGTCTCACGTTTTGTTTGATGAATTGTCATTTTTCAATATTAAGTTTTAACAGCATGTTGCAGCTTTTCTTATAAAGTAGGAAAGCTGGAATCAGTTGAGTGACTGAATGGCACTATAGCAGGAAATTTGATCAGACCATATAGACTTCATTCATTTCATTTAAGTTTTATTCAATTTAAATGTTTACATTCTACAGCCAGAGCCTGAGCATGGGAAGAAAAGCACTTCAAATTTCTGCCTTCAGACTGGTGGGGTGGAGATCAGTCAATGGACATTATACAATCTAGCCAGTTTCCAATCTAATTGGCTTAGATTAGCCCTATTTCCTTTATAACTTCAGCTGATGTGTGTGGCGATTGTTTTTAAATGAGTGTCAACTGTCAAGGTTGAGTCCCTGCAGTGAATGGCACTATATACATGCATTATATTATTGCTAGTGCATATACAATACAATTTGTCAATTTCATATTCACACATTTACATACAAATTACCATAGATAATTATGTGCAATAGCGTTTTTAAAAAACATGTACCTGGATTCCCACTGTGATTTAAATTCCAATACACAAAATAACTCGGAACTTCTTAAAAGCTATTTCATCAGCTCATTTGGGAAGATGACCAACGCGGACAGGACTGTTTGAAAAAAAAAAACACAGTGTCTCCACGGGACTGATCTTCTCCTCCGTTCAAATTTTGTTTAAATTCATTTTCAGTGTAAAAGTAGTGATTTGAAGTAAATAAAAGTGAATTGGCAAAGGCCCACATAAATGAGGCTACACAGTAAATACTGTGCCTTGACCCCAAATCCACATGTCTACAGTTAAAAGTTAGATTTTTCTCAACCTAACATGAAGGGAGAAGACGCGCAGACTGTCATTTGCGTCGTCCCATCATCTCCGATCACTGTGCGTGCGTGAGCCTGGTAAACCAATCGCTACAATGCAAACGGCAGGACAAAGCTGGGTTTGGTTGTCACGCAAGCCAAGCGTATGGAGTATAACAAACCCGCCCACAGTCAGCCTATTATTGTGACAACTTCGAAGTTTAACTAAATTTAGGAAAGCATGAGACAAAACTAATACAGGAAACCACCGTTGTGTATGAATCATAAGGCAGACGGGGCATCGCGATATGACGTCTAGTGCACTAGTAGTGTCACTAAGTATCCTATTTTGTGCTGACAGTTTCAATTCTCAAAGACTATACAGTAGGCGAGAGGCAGTGGGGGCGAGGCAAGGTTTATTTAGATCGACACAGAGTTAAGCGTTTTATGGTTGACAACTGTTAACTGTTGTCAATGTAACATTGTTTAGCAGTGTTACATTGATACTTAATATAAGCTAGTAAACGTAGCAGAGGCAGATCGGAAAAATAACGCGCAGAACGGACACTGCAACGCTGTCACAACTAGCTTGTTACATAGAACCCACTTGCCTTAGTTGTGGTGAATCATTTGATTGCACTATGACATTGACCTTAAGTACGCTTAGCTTGCTATTACTGTAAAGCTAAGCAATTCGACAGTATGCAGGAGGGACAGAGGGCTGGCGCAAACATATAGGAAAAGGAGGAATAAGAAATTCCGGTTTGCATTATCCGCGACGAGGTTAGCCATTATTATTTCTAGAGGGTTCGTTTGATTAACAAACTAGCAAACTATGAAGAAGTTCTCTCGAATGCCGAAGTCTGAAAGTGGTGGACTTGGTGGGGGTGTTGTCTCAGGATTTGGTACTGGAGTTGCTAACTACGTTGGGAAAGTGTTCGGTGTTGGCCGATTCCAGGTGACTGTAGAAGAACTGATTGCGGAAGGTATGGCACCATGAAGTTTTAATTTCACGCTTTTGGTTTGCATCCACTTCCCACATTTCCAATGATAAAGGTTATTTATTTATTTTCACGATGATAGCTAACACTTAACATTTTATGTGTCTTGTTTTGAATTAACGCTAAACAAATAGCAAAGCACAGTCCTCTCTACTTGAAGTACAGGTTGGACTGCTTGTATATGCGCTTATGCATATATATTGGCTCTGTTTACCATCGTGTAACCACAATTAACTACCACAGATCTGACATAAATCTGGTCTGTGGCCATGTTGATCTTAATTAGTTGTGTGGATTAATATATATATATATATGTTTCTGTTTTTAATCTGATATGACACCAGAGGACTACTGTTTATGTCAGCATACTATTCATTTAGAGTTTTGTTTTTCATGATTCTATAACGAGCAGTTCAGCAATCCTTACCTCATCCTTGACACATAAATTGACTATAGGGCTGTAAATTTGCTATTTGAAAGTAAAAAAATAAATAAAAGATTCTCAGTACTAGGTCACAATAAAATGTATATCTTACACTGCAGTTTCTTTAATGGCACATGGTGGTGTTGTACATACTGTAGTACCTTAAAATGTAATTCACCTTTTTGTGAACTAAAGTCATTCAGATTCTGATAGACTAGAATTGTAACATGCAGGATGTGCTGTGTATGAAACCACTGGAAATTCTATGGTTGAACTGAATATGTACTTATAGCCATATGAGAACAGTCACAGCTTCCCCACCTCCTCTGATGCCCTAGATATTTTTGCTGGAATCATGAACCAATGAAAACTTGCCTTCTTCTAAGGAGGTAGGAGCACTGCTCATTGTCCAGAAAGAATTTTAAAGGGCTTTACACTGCCTTCTCCTCCTTGGTACTTTTGAAACTGGTAAAATTTTTGAAACTACCCCAGATGTTTGGGGTAGGCCCTTTCCCGTTTCAGCATGACAATGCCCCCGGGCACACTGCAAGGTGTCCATATAGAGATGGTTTTGTCGAGAACGGTGTGGAAGAACTTGACTGGCCAGCACAGAGCCTTGACCTAAACCCTATCCAACACCTTTTGGATCAGTTAGAAAGCCAACTCAGAGCCAAGCCTAATCGCCCAATCAGTTCCCAACCTCACTAATGGTCTTCTGGCTGAATGGAAGCAAATCCCTGCAGCAATCCTCCAACATCTAGTATAAAGCTTTCTCGAAAGAGTGGAGGTTGTTATAGCAAGGGTGGACCAACTCCACATTAAAGGCCATAATTTTGTATGAGATGTTGGGTGTCAGGTGTCCACATACCTTTGGCCATGTTGTGTATTTTTAACCAGGGCACTATGCCTACATGATGAGCCTTGGTATGGCTATGTGAGATGAAGCTGCATATTGTAAAGAAGGTCAGTAGTAATTGTCTCATTATTTTAACTGGCTGCCGGTTGAGTAAAGACAGTGAACATGCAGGATGTTCTGTATTTCTTAACTTCCTGTGATGGCATCATATTGACACCAAATGCATTAATTAAGCAAGAATAGAAAAACTCATTGGCTTGCATTGGCATTGGTCATTACCTTCAGGCTTGCATGCTGGCTACAGTGGTAGTTAGGAGTCTATCATTAGCTGGTGTTGTAAGTTTGCTCAAGATTGTCCAGAAGTCACAGAATATTCCATTACAAATCCAAGATCCCCTATAATCATTGGTGGTGTTTGTTTAACATGAACAGTGTTTATACGGGATCTTTTTAGATCATCGGGTAGAGCTAGTTCCAAGCAGCATAGAAATAGCAAATCCTCCCATACCCCTGCTGCATTTATGACTCATTGCAAAGTCTAAAACAAAAATACCAGATAATTCTCATAGTATGGTTGAGGACTGTGGGTATGGAGCGGTGGTGGGTGTTCTATTTGAAGTTGCTTCTAGGATGTTGGATGAGCATGGGTTAGGCTGTAGCAGTTGAATCCTATTTTTTTAAATACTCAGCAAATGAATAGCCTAGTTCAGCAGAAATAATTTTTGCTAGAGCTTTGTGCAGTTACGGTAATACGTGGCTGCAGTTACGGTAATATTTAGCTTTTTAACATCAAGTAGAGAACCTTTGTATGGTAATCACTTTGAAATAGAACCTGTGTGCTAAGAAAGAGTATTGTGACTGCTTGAAATTGTACAATTCTGGTATTGAAGCCAGTTTGGCAGATTATGTGAAGTTACTGATTATAATGTACACAGAAGCACAGACATGGTCTCCATGCAAACAGTTGCAACACCCAAGGTAAACAATGTGACATGTGTCCTGCAATATGTGTTTATTTTTTTTTCTTCTGTTGGCCCAGTGGCATTTGCTGATCTTGGAAAGGTTTGACCTAGACTGGGGTTCTCATTCAGCAATTGAAAACAGTTTTACAACTCAGTGTTGAACTAGAGTTGCAGGCTGGGACTGATCACTTTAAAGGTGTCTTGTTGAATTCAAAATACATTTGATGATGTCTTTGACCGAGTGCATGTAGTCTCATCTAACTCATTTTACCATCTCATATGGGGATCTACTGCTTTTATGAATCGATCATAACGTGTCATGGGATGTTTGTGTCAGCTTGTACATTTGTCATTTATACGCAGCCCTTCAGTACAAGTCATTTATAGTATTTTCTGCCTTTGTTCTTGTCACGAAAAGCTTTATTCATGTTAGGTATCATTTGTAAATAGCTTTATAAGCTTATATAAAATATGCAGGCTTATATCTGCATGTATTTTCTTTTTGCTTTGTATGGCCTACTACTTTCTTCCTTTCTGCTTTATATTTTATGCAGTGTGTTTGAACCTTGATCAATTTTTTTTCTTACCAAATTATACTCCCAGTTTTTTTTTCTTTTTATTACTGAGTTTGCATAATGTGAGGGAATGGGGAGTGAAGGAATAGGGTATAATTGTCTGTATTTATCTGTATATCAGGAATGACACCACCATTTCTTAGATGGCATACTGCATATCTAATTAAACAAAACTGCCCCAGTTGAGACATTATATATAGGTCTGCATCTGCACTTGAAGGTCACCACGTGTGCAGTTGTTTATTGCGTGAAGTTTTACTGGCCAGAATTTGTATTCTTTGTTCAATCAAAACATGCCAAATTGCATACACTGTATCATAAATCAGAAGCAACAGTGTGTTTATGAGATAAAGCCTATTATTTTTAGTGACCAGGGGAAAGCTAGAAAAACACACAGCATCAACAGTAATTTGCATACCGTATCAATGATGAATAGGCAGATTGTGCCCTTTGTTGTCTTGTCCTGAAATTCTATAAAGAATGCTGGTACAATGTAGCACTCAGTCCCATGGTAAAGGTCACTTTCTTTGTGTCTGCTTATTGAGGCTTACTGTTTTGCCTTTCACAGAGGGTATGCCCTCTTTGTTTGATTCCGATGGAAATTTGAACTTTCATCAACATCTATTGGGTGAAAAGAGGTTGACTAAGTGCATGGTGGTCATGATAACTATGAAAGTGAGAACCAAACAGGTACTGCTCAATAATTGTGGCTAATCTGTAATGGCAAAAATAGTTTTACCATTTTGTTTAATGTCCACTACAGAGTGATATTATGTATTTTATTTGTGTGTTTTTGTTTTAAGAAAACTGTGGATTCTGCATTTGCATTTTTAAAATACATATACATTTTATTTTAACAATATAAAAAAATACAGCCCATTTTTGTTATGTGAACTGCATAGCACATCTTGTTTATCTTGTTTACTTTGATGCAGTAATTAAGCAAAATGTGCAGTATGAGGGACAAAAATTACTGCTTTTTCTAGAAAGTGACCAATTACTTTAGCCAGGCAACAACTGTTATATTTTAATTGTTGTGTAACAAGACTAAAGGAGAGCTCTTCATTCACAAATGTTCCTGAACTTGAACCAGTTGTTTTCCTTTCTAATTGGTCCTTCAATACGCATCCTACAGTATGTCATATCTCTCAGCTATTTGCTTGGTCTGGATGTATGACTATGGCCTCTCTGCCAAATATTGATAATGTAGATGTTTTTGCTAAAGTGAGCAAACTACATGAAAAGCAATGTTGCTTTTTGCTCTTTGGTCTGTAGTGCCTTGAAGACACACAGTGTGTTGCTTATGTGAACACATCTTTCTGCCTAAATATGTTCTTCATTCGGTCATAGCTTTGTTACCACAGTTCAGCTTTGTTCATCGTTCCACAGATCCTTTATCTTTCAGGCCCTTCATTTCATTTATACAAACCAAAATGCATAAAAACCCCTTTCAATAAAAACAGACAATGTGCACTTTAACCTCAGGTGAATTGTTTGATTACAAACCTAAGATTGCATGTTCATATTCATCTTGCAATTTCTGTCTTTAATACAGATTTACAATATTTACAACCAGTTCATAGTGTGAGCAGTTTTTAATCACTTGGAAATGTGTATAGGGTGTTGCAAACTACATACTGTATGTCATTTCTGGGTACTACGTAAATGGAAATCATTTACAGGAGGGCCTGAAAATTATGGGAACCACTGCTCTAAAGAGCCCGATATACTGACAAATTAAACTCATGGAAAACATTTGTAGTTGGAAGCAGGAATTTTTTTTTGTAAGTACAGTGCACACCCTACATTTTTGGGCCCTTCAGACTGATTAAGAAATGGGCTGATATGACAGATTTTCACTGAGGATTCTTACAGAATAATATAGGTGTCTCTGAAGCTTGCTCATTATAGGTATCTATACTGTGGAAAAGTATGTCCCACATGTCTTCTGAATTATTTACGGTGTAGTGACTAATGCTGAGTGCTCGTATTGCAATGGTGGCTCCTCATGTAAACAGCTTGCTCCCCAGGCATTACCTGAAAATGATACGGCTAATACCTGATATGGAACAGAACTTAAAATTGGCCTTGTAGAATCTGTGAAGAGTGCTTTTTCAAAGATCTCCTGTGGTTTCGTTCTTACGGTGCAAGAGCATGATAAGTCAGGAATAGCCTGTGAGAGGAAGATACAGTATCACTTTAATCTCAGCACTGCACACTAAAAGGGAACTGTGCTCTTTTTTCAGTTGGCTTTCATTGAGTACCTCATTGTAGGACTGCAGGACATTGGTAAATATCTGTTTTGTCTGTAAACTGCACCCCCAGTTTATGTTACTGGTCTAGAAGTAACTTTTCAATCAATTCCTGATATCTTGTCTTTGATTTGCTGATGTCTATATAAATCTAAAGAATGCTTTGAGAAAGTTGGGTGCAATGTACTTGGCCTGATTATACAGTGGCTCTTTGAGCTCAGTCAGTGCCATTACATGGATTCTCCCATAAAACCAGCACTGTTGGCCATTGCTGTGCCGAAGAAGCTATGTGCATAACCTCACATGTAGCCTCTGTCAAATGTGTCTCAGATACTATGCACTGCATTAATTCTGTAAAGTGGCTCCTTGTCTTGTGGAAAATATAGGTATTCCACTACATGCATTCTCCACTGGTAACAGATTGCCTAGTTGTTGATTGTGCCATATTCTGCATTTACAGCAGTTACAAAGGTGTTTCCCCTTTGTCACATTGAATAAAGGTTTGTGGACTCATTCTGCTGTGCAAGACGGTAAAGGGATTAGGCTGTTTATCACGTGACTGTGTGCTGCTTTAATGTCAGTAAATAAAGTACAGTCCGTACAATAGGCCTATTACTGTGCTGCTTGAGAAACGTGTTCATCCAGCTTCTTAGGAACGAGTGGAATTTACCCACCTGGAGAACACATGTCTGTTAACTTCAGTGCGATTACCCACATTCAGGCTGAGGTTGAGTTTAAAATAGCTGCGTTGTTATTTAGAGTGCATCAATGCTACATACATTCACAACTTGTTTACTTAATGGCTTAAAGTTAGAAAACCAGCTGTTTGTGATTAATTATCTCATTTGACCTGACAAAATTTATAATAGTTCTTGAATAACCAAGTTGTGTGACTTGGACACATTGGACCAGCTCTCACATGGCCTTGGTCTCGTGGTCCCTGTTTGTTTCAGAGCCACTGTGCTGTGCAGCATTTCTTGTGCTCCAGCTACCATTTAACCAAGCTGTGCATTACACAAAGGCCTGCAATACATTTCCCAGAAGATCTGGGCCACCTAGTCACCTTTTCAAAGTTAAGACATGTAAATTAATTTTATGCTTGGACTATCTACTTGACCTGTTAGTTTAATACCTCAACTGTAAACTTCTCAACCCATTTGAACATTTGCTGTGATGGATCCATTTTTACATTCTGGTTACATCCATTCTCTCTCTAATTTACACCGAGTTGGTCAGTGGAGGGTGGATTCCCCCTCTATAGCTGGGTTCCTCCAGAGATTTCTTCCCATTGGGGACTTTTTTTAACTCACTGCTTGCTTTTTTGGGGTTCAGGTCTGGTTTTTGCCCCGTTTTCCCGTGTTACTCTGTAATGAAAACCAAATCAAATTAGATTTAATGCTGAGATGACTGAAGAGGCTGCGGGGAGTTTACAGGGTGGAATGATACAGCTGATTTATTGACCAGATTGTGGACCATATGGTGTAAACCCATAACCACAACAGACTTACTCTCTGTTTTGGCCTTAGTCACCTGCCTCAAATACAATTCAATAATGCTTTATTGGCATGTATACAAACAATATTGACCTAATGTAATATAAAATTGTTTCTGAGGATCAGGTGTTTCCTGTAGCCAGGTACGTTGCAGCTGGCAGAGACCTAAATGCTGTCTTCCCAAGGAGTCCTCTGCCTTTTCCCTGCACTTCATTCCAAATGTTGGATGAATAATTTTACTCTAATGTAAAGCCTTTGGAAGCTCTACTTTCAGTTACATTGATATAGCATTGGTAATCTGAGTTCAGAATGTTACAGTAGTCACCGTTTTTACATAACTTTCATTTGACATTCCATGTGTTTCAGTTGCAAATTTTGGGTAATGCAAAAAATCATATAACCTTTTATGCACAATCACAGAAAAATGTATAGTATAACAAAAAAGACTAATTTTTAAATATGCATTATTAAAACATGAGCTGTTCTAATTGTTGGTTTTTATTTTAGTTACGTTTTTGATGTGTTTGGCAAAGGATTTTTTGTTTCTTTCCATTACTTAGACAGCTCAGATTTTTCCTGCCACCGATATACCTCTTTCACTTCTGAGACGATGTCATTGCATTTTCTGCTGTGGTTACAGTATTGTGTCTGCATTAAATATATCCAAATGCATAAAAATCTGTCTACCTCCTGGCTCTTACCATAGTCAGCAATCATTGAAGTACAAAGGAAAAAGAAACTCCACCAGAATAGCGGTTTGAATGTCAATGACATCAGAGCTTTTCATCCATTGGTCAGCACACAGCAATTAGTGCATGTTTGTGCAATGATAGAATCTTTTATTTTGTAAAGGATTAAATATGTCAGGGAACAAAATAACTATATTCCTACTTTAAGCCTCCTATTCTTTTTGAACCTAGTATCAGAATACAAGTAAAAGCAAGTTGTAAAAAGGCCTGTTGTTATTTTTTTATTTTTTCTTCATAAAGGCCATGCTGCTGAAGTGGAGAGCTCATTTTGGGGTGGAGGAAGGGGTGTACTGTCTCAGATCCACCATATCTGTAACACCACTATATGTTATTTAATTATTCCCCCAAAAATACATTGCTGAAGAGTACATGCAGAATCTAGTACCTCAGGCCTTACTCACACAAGAATTGTATTACAAAAACATGCTACATTTGTGAAGTATTCTCTTGTCTGTGTGATTTGTTTTTACACAAATTGTAGTGCAGGCTACAGATGCTAGGTTTATAGCTGTTGCTATTTATATGAGCGGGTCTCTATGCTGTAGTTGCTTTGATACAGTATATGTCTCATGCTTGGCTGAAAGAGGGCCTGCGCCAGTGCTTTCACACAACCCCTCTATGTCCTTCAGATATAAGAGTAATTCACACTCACACTGATGAGCAGCATCGTGCAGAGAAGTGGATTACTTTGTGTTTCACTTTGAGGTCCTTCTTCGTGCGTCTCAATCTGAGCACGTTTTGCATTTAGGCTACCTAAGCAAGTTTGTGTTTGTCCGGGAACAAGCACGCTATTGTGCTTCCAGGCTCTTTTGTGCAGCTCACTCTTAGCATGGCGCTCTGTGACTCAGCATGGCTTTATTGAGGGACAGAGGTTTGCAGCGCGGCCATTCAGTGGCTGAGGGGGAAATGTGACGGTGCTGTCAGTCAAAGCCAGCCCAAAGCTCTGAGGCCCATGTGCTGGCTTCCTGCGGTCTTCTCATTAGGCATTCTTGTTGCTCCCACCACTGCATTATTGTCAGTTGGGATTTGTGCTTAATCTTTGACCTTTCATTTAATGTGTTAGCCATTCTGTCCGTGAAAGAAAGTATATTTTATTATATTTTAGCCATAAATATAGACACTGACAAATTCCATTACAGGCATTTAGCAGACGATCTATCCAGAGCGACTTACACAACTTTTTACACAGCATTTACATAGCATTTACATGGCAAGCAGAGATGTCAAGTAGAATGTAGTAGTAGCAGCAGTAGTAGTAGTAGCAGTAGTAGTAGTAGTAGTAGTAGCAGCAGCAGTATCAGCTGAAACAGGAGTCACATGTAGCCTGTCTTCATTTAAGAAAATGGTTCTTTGGCTGACAGTTTACCTGTACTTTGCCTGTAGCAAAATTCTGTGCTTTTTGGCTGCATCAGTATGTGCTCAGTGTCGTCCCTGTGCTGCAGGCCAGTGGCAAAGGGGTAATGACTGTGTTCTACAGTCTCTGTGGGAAACATGACAAGTAACCTAAATATGGGCTGCACTTTACGCACACTTCCTGTGTGTTCCTCATCTGTCCTGCTCTGTACATGAGATTCATGTCCTGTTCGGCTGATAAATTTACTCACCCAGTTGGTCATTTTAGATTTTTTGTTTGTGCCATTTGTTCAGTTTTAACCTGATTGTGATTTTTTGCAATGACTAAAATACCATATGTTGTTTATTGTCCTGAAAGTAAAAGAAAGCACATTCGGCATATGAAAGTATGGTCCATTAGAAGGTCATGGTTAGTTGTTGTATGTCATTTTGAGAGTTTATGACTCTGCTGTCTGTGCAGGAGGGTTCTCGGTTGTCTTCCTTGCCCGGACCCACGGTGGAGTGCGGTGTGCCTTGAAGAGGATGTATGTTAACAATGTTCCAGACCTGAGTGTCCACAAGAGGGAGATCACAATCATGGTGAGCAGCTCTCTTATTTATTTTTGACAGTGCAGGCAAAGATCCTGCTTAGAGGCATCTGCTTACCTGCATATCATTTTTAAATACTTTACATTTACATAACTAAAGGTGTGAATGAGTAATGCAGAGTTGGTAAAACATAATAGTTATTCATGCAGTAGCTAGTCCTTTATGAAAAGTTAGAAAATGTGTTGTGATCTCATGCATGATGAAATAATTTCAAAGGGGCCTTTTCCAGAATAGAATTTTCAATGTGGAGAACAGGCATGATGAAGTTGAGAAGTTACATACTTCTGCAGGACCTCAGGCTGTGTGAGATTTGTTCATGAGAAAGCCGTAGAGCTCAGCACTTTCTCCAGACAGGCAACAACAGCATGATCCAAGACTTTATTTTCCATCTTCTGCCTCCCACTGGATATTTAAGTTCCTGTATGTGTAAGATCATTTCTGCTTACTAAGCTAATAATTGCATGGCAGGCAGCAGAGCATTTGTGGCCTTTACACAAATGCAGCGAGTCCAGTCAATGGGCTGCACATTCAGAGGTGGAATGCCTTGTTCTGTGCTCTGACGTGACAGGGTTCACAGCAGCACTATGGCCAGACACTGTTCAACGGCAGCTGTTCCACTGCTCAGCATCTAGGAAGTGACAAGTGGAGGTGTAGAAACATGGTTACCGTTGTGGTCTTACCTTTCTATCTTCCATAGAAAGAGTTGTCTGGTCACAAGAACATTGTGCGCTACCTGGATTCTACCGTCAACATGGTGGGAGAGAGTGTGTGGGAGGTCCTCATTCTCATGGAATTCTGCAAAGGTACGTTCTGCCGCACTCTGTAACATCTGTGCGGTCTATGGTTTCTGCTTAAGATGTGTCGGCATTATGGTTTTGATGCATCACCACATTTCAACAGCTGGTCAGGTAGTGAAGCAGATGAACCAGCGTCTCCACACTGGATTCAGTGAGGCAGAAGTGCTGTCCATCTTCTGTGATACCTGCGAGGCCGTGGCCAGGTTACACCAGTGCAAAACCCCAGTCATTCACCGGGACCTGAAGGTACGGGGCCTGCTGCTCTTCTCCAGCAAATTCCATCAGTACTCACTGTCAGTTTTCACAATTTATCACTGTCCTATGACCATTAAAGAACTTGGTATGTTATTGGGATCTAGCCAGCAATAACACATTGGATCAAGCTCTCTGGATGCCATTGGCTACTGATATTTGGTAGCTAGAAACTAATACCTAGTTAGCTGGCAGGCGTGCTGTTACTTTTAAACAACCACTATGGTTCTCCATGCAGTAATTGTCGATAACAATTTAAGTTATTCCTTGGAAATGGGCAAGTAGAAACCGGTACTTTCATCAGTAAAAACACTGGCAAGCATTCAATATTACAGTTACCAAACAAAATATAAGTTCATTACAAAATGGATGCTTTGTTCCATAAAATCCTAGACATAATGCAAAAAGTGAAGAGGCAAAATATTCTGTTTAGATTTAGCTTCAAGTATAAACTTGATGCTGTCTTGTGTACCTCAGGTGGAGAACATCTTGCTAAATGATGAAGGAAACTATGTACTGTGCGACTTTGGAAGTGCTACGCACAAAGTGCTTCTCCCACACAAAGATGGCGTGACAGCAGTGGAAGATGAAATAAAAAAGTAAGCTGTGTTTAGGCTGAATTTTTACTGTACAAATGTTGCCTTGTGGTTAATGTTTCAGGGTCTTGTAGATTTCAATCTAATGGGTGAGGAAAAGAGGATATTAAATGGAAGAATCGTTTTCTAGCCAATCATAAGTCTTCCCCCTTGGTCTGTGATGCAATTCCCTGAGTGAATGGTATGCTAATTCAGTGCAATTGATGAGTTCTGGTTAGCCTTCTGTACCCAATGCATGGGTCTCTGTCTCAGTTGTGATCTGAAGAGGGAGGCTTGTGTGCTTAGTTTGTGCCAGCGAGCCTAAAGCTCTCTCATTTCTGCAGTTGAGGAGGGCTATCTGTATGTCATCTCACACAAGCTTTGCAGTCTTCTCTTGGGCTCCACATTTGAATCTGAAAAGTCACATTAGACACCCAATAGTTAAGTGTGGAATTGATTCTCCCTGTCAACCCAAGGAAGTCTGCTATTAGGAATGGTAGTGGATAAGATGTTTGGAAACCATTTTGTTTTGCGGGAGCAATGTCCCTTCATATGAAACTTGATATTTTTACTCAAAGGTAGAACAGTGTTGGAGTTAAGTGTTCTTGGGTATATTCTATAATGTTAGATAGCCTAACCTTTGAGCCGAAGCATTGCCCTGTGGCCTGAACTCTCTGTTTACTTGACAGGTATACAACCCTGTCATATCGAGCTCCAGAGATGATTAATCTTCATGAAGGCAAAGCGATCACCACTAAGGCTGATATATGGGTAAGATCAATAAATCTCCTATTAGATACTACTGAATGCCATCTCTTTTGGACCCTTATTTTATTGCTAATCGGTAGAGGGATATTACATCTGCACGTCTCCTCCTGTTCCCTCCACAGGAGGAGAAATGTGCTGGTGTCATATCCCTTTTCTCCTCTTGTTCTGTCCACAGTACTCTTTTCCATGCAGCTTCTGTATTCACATGAGTACTAGTTCTCACGGAACATAAAGTTATTCCTGATTCTGTTAGTGAATGGGGTGTGATGTGTATAGGGCTTCTATCTCTTCACTTAATCTGTTTGACTATTGTATTGCATTTTCTAGTGTTTATAAATCATAAATTATGCTGTGTTTCAGGCTCTTGGATGCTTGTTGTACAAGCTGTGTTTCTTCTCGCTTCCATTTGGAGAGAGTCAGGTCGCCATATGCGATGGAACATTTTTTGTTCCAGACAATTCCAAATTCTCCGGAAGGTTGCACTGCTTAATCAGTAAGTAGCGGTCTCACGGGTGAGGTAGTCATTGGTGTAAACATGGTGAAGACTGGAATTTTTTTGCTTGTCCCATTCCACTTTAAAGAGACAGAGTATCGCTTAAGGGATATCTCTGCAATCTGATGCTTGTAAAGTTGAACACTAGCACCTCTGTGTGGTACAATATGAATATTGCCAATGTGCTATAAATATGCACTCAGGGCACACTTCTAACAGATAGTGCTTGAAGATTTGTCCCCATGTTAATCTTTACCTTTTAATTGTCTACTTTCCTCTGCCAATTTCGTCATTTCTCTCCCTTCCCTCTTCCCCATCAAAGATGCATATTCCACTTACCCTGGATTCTGGTCTTTTTTCATTAAAGGATATATGCTGGAACCTAATCTAGAGAAGAGACCTGACATCTATCAAGTCTCATACTTTGCCTTCAGGTTGGCAGGAAAGGAGTGCCCTGTGCCAAACGTCTTTGTAAGTTTTTTTTTTTTTTTTCCTCAGGATTAATTAATTCCACAGACTCTCTCTCTCTTTATCAGATGGATATGTTGTGGGGAGTGGGAGGGAGTTTAGAAACCAATTCAGTGATTGTTATGAAGTAAAAACACTCCTGGACTTCTTCTGCTAAAAATAGCTTTTTTTCCTTTGATTTGCCATCTCCACTCTGTCCAGAACTCTCCTCTACCCCCGTCCCTTCCCGAGCCTCTGACTGCCAGTGAGGTCGCCACTAAGAAGAGCATGACGAAAGCCAGGTAGCTCTTCATTGGAGGTGGGAGAGTGAGTCTTCATGAACCCCAAAATGGGAGGTGCCATCAGTGACTCACTGATTTAAACCAATCTTTGCTATGAAGTACAAAGTCTTCTGATTGGTCCATGCAAGCAAGTAATTGACATCACATGGTTGCCTCATCATTTATTGGGCTCAAGAAAACTCACTTTTGCGCAATCTCATATCCCAACTCTACTCTCATGTAGAAAGATCAAAGGCTTACTGTAGGTATGTAGTTTGACTTTATGTAACTGGTTTGTAGCACTAAACCTGTATGAAGCATGTACATATTGTATTAATTATAGATTTGATGTTGCACAAGCTTAATGAAGACTTCGATTACCTTATGTGATATGTGTTTAAATTTTGGGTAGCCATATATTACACCTGTTACTTGATGCTGTGCTCTTTCATATTAAACCCTGCTCTTGATCTGCAGCAGTATGTGGTGGACACTGATTGTGAATTATTCATTTCAGAATAACAGACTCTGCTGGACCAACAGAAACATCTATTGCCCCCCGACAGAGACCTAAGGCAGTGAGCATTAACGTTCTGCCCATCAACAATGCCGTCACTCCTGTGAAGAAGGTATCTCCTCCAGGACCAGTGAGCAATGGGGAGGGGCTGAGTTCTCAGCAGACTCAGAGGAGCAGCCAGCAGCAGCCAGAAGACCAGCGACTGCAGCTGCAGCAGCAGCAAAAACTGCAGCAACAGCAACAGCTGCAGCAACAGCAAAAACAGCAGCAACTTCAACTGCAGCAAAAACAACTGCAGGAACTGCAACTGCAGCAAAAACAACTGCAGCAACAACTGGAGCAACAGCAACTGCTGCAGCAGCACCTGCAGAAACAGCAACAACTTCAGGAACAGCAACAGCAGAAACAACAACTGCAGCAACAGCAACAAGTGCAACAACAGTACCTACAACAGGTTTCTATGCACCAAGAGCAGAATTCCCTACATGTATATACCTGTAGTAGACATACACAGTCGCAAGGTGCACTTCCTCTCATTGTGCCTCTCTGGGCCAATAAGAACCACATGTTATGGAGGAGTACAGAATGATCCTTAAGTTAATACAGTTCTGTGGACTGAAGAGCAGTCCTCTTCAAATCAACATGGCTGCAAATAAATCCAGGTGGTGAGATGACCATATGGTCTTCACATGTGCATTTTAGCAGCCCTGCAACCCTGCATATAGTTATTGAACTTAGGGCAAATATGCACTAAGTTCAATAATTCAAGTCAAAGCCAAAGACTTTGTGAATTGTATTATAAGCGCATTACATTTTGGTAAAATTTGTATACATGGTTTTTAGGTTGAGATGGGATAAGTTCCATGATGCATGTGTTTGGATCACTTATTTGGACCCAAGGTCCAGGGTATTGAGTCAGGACCGGACCTCACTTTCAGGCCCAATCAAACCCAGAGAGAAAGCAGCTCTGAGACAGTCATTCCAATGAAGCTGTTGTCTTCCTTACAGTACCAACAAGCTCTCCAGCAACACGCACTTCAGCAGCAGTCACAGCCCGCGTACCAACAGCAGGCTCAATATGCTGCTCTGGTAAGACCTCAGGGCAGGGCAGTGTGGTATGCAGACCCTCTCAGTGAACTTTAGACTCGGCTGTCTGAATACAGATTTAGTTCAGTCAATTATCTTGTGTTGATTGCGGCCACGTGCCTCCCTATTTTTGCACTTAGTAAATGTTATTTAGAAACTTTCTGTCTGCATTCAATAAGGTTTTCTTTCCAACTTATGGGTGACTAATTATGTTATTTGATGGTAAATTAGTGATAAAAGTGTTGGGAGTTTGCGTGCAACAAGACTTTTGCCTTGTGTATCTCTATGTAGGAATTACACCTCGTCCAAATAAAAATTTCTCTTCCTGCTATTTAATTATGTAGCAAGTCTGTTTTTGATATTTTCTTGACATACTTTTGGACATGTAGTGTACCTTTGTGTTTGCTTGCCTTTGAACGATCCCCTGTGCTGCGCTATAGGCCGTGTGCTGTTATGAGGAGTCACCCTGACCTCCCTCCACAGATGCAGCAGTACCAGCAGGCTTTCGCCAATCAGCAGCAGCAGCAGCAGCATCAGCAGGGCCCTTATCTCACCTCCCCTCTGGAGTTCCAGGGTTCCCCTGGGTGCATAAGCCCAGCAGGAACAGGTCCCCTGGGGCAGCCCACTGCTGAGCCTTCATTCACTAAACCCAGGTAACCATCACATGTGCTGACCACTTTCCTTTCTCACCTTTGGTCAGTTTTGATTGTATCTGCTGCAAATACATTGGTTATTGTCCGTCGACACACTACTTATTCGCTCAAGCCTGTTAACATAATGTTACTGACATCCAAGTGCTTTAGTAGTAAGGCCTATGGACAGATGGACGTGCTTTCAGTAATGCTGTTCTCTGTGGTAGGAATAATGTCCCGGACGCAGATGTGGTCATACCACCCCCACAGAACTTCAGCAGCCCCCCCGACATGCTGCACTGGAACCCCTTCAGAGAAGACAGGGTTCCCAAACTCACAGAGGAAGAACTGCTGGACCGGGAGTTTGACCTTCTTAGAGCAAGCAAGTGTCAACCACTCTGTGTGTCCTTGTGATGGCAGAGATGTATCTGAGCTTTCTCATAGAGGGTTTCAAGTCTTTTACCACATTTTCAGCACATTTTCTCTGTCTTACTATCATATTTAAGATACTGCATCTCTTTGTTTCCCCACACATGTATATTTACTCCTGCTACTCTCTGAATGTGGGATTCACTAAATATTGGTAAAATAATTACATTTTCATTCATTTCACAATGTTCACCATTCCTAACAAGCTTTTTTTAAAAATTGGGAATCATATTTAACTTTAAACTAATTAATATCTTTGGAAGATTATTTTTTATTGAGTTTTTGTACGAACACAACACAAGGATTGATGAAAGGGAAATCATTCACCCACTGCTGCAAAGCACTGTTGGCTAAATTTCCACACCACTAAAGGAGCCTGGCTGTTTCTCTCAGCTGCCCGAATGTTCTGTAATGTCATCTTTTCTGTTACTGGCCCCACAGAGAAGCCAGTGGAGAGAGCGACCAGTGTGGATTCTGCTGTAGACCGGCTGCAGTCCTATCAGAAGCCCCTCTCCGAGGACCTCTTTGGCTCCATTCCTTTTCTGTCTACTGCAGGCAAGTTTTAGTGAGGCTTTGAAGAGTTCATTAAGATATATAGCATTTAATGTTTGGTGCTCTGGATGAATGCTTTCACCCATTTACATTGAGTTAAAACCATGCTCTGAATTTTTGATGGGAGTTGGGGGTGCAGGCCACTTCACTTCTATAGCTTTCTTATGCTTTCCTTAATCTTGAGGTAATTCAGTGGGATTGATCCCATAATACTTCCCACATGATTTCATTTATCACTTGAGTTCTGACATCTCAGAACTAGTCAGCTGACACATTAGTTCTCATCAATCTTTTCAAAGATAGCTACAGTTTATGTTGAAAAATCTTGATGACGATGTGTATTGGTGGGCAAATTTCCTACAGTACACCTGTGCTTGTAGCATTGATCTCAATGAAGGTGAACTAAATGTTGATTAATTGCACCTGTCTGAAGTGACATGATGCTGGGATTGGCATAACGCAGTGTGAATGTCGGCGTTTACTTGTTAAGTTTGATGATAACATAAAAATAAAAACATATTCGAGAATTGAATGCGTATGTGAAGCAAGGCAATTTTACCATCATTCTCATTTCAAGTCTATTCCAATTTCTCCTGCAGTCATAATATTGGCTTTGAAAGTATTATGGCTGTTATTTACATGTCTAAAGATCATGTGCTTCTGTTAATATTGACAAAGGTATGAAAATGTCATTGCTGTATGTGCCTGGCATTCACGTACAACGTAGTGCTGATGTTCCCTTTCAAATACAATAGAAACTTAAACTTGTATTATGCATAACTGAATGTCATTTAAAAAAATAAAGAAAAATAAAATTAAAACATTAAAACTTTTTCCTGTTCGTTTTAAGAGCTCAGCACAGAGCATAACTACAGGATACTGAACAATTTCCCCATGGTCTGGCCACCACCACAACATTCTGTGGCATGGCTGTCTTCCTCAAGCTACTGTCTTGAGTGTCACAAAGCACCAACAATGACATAGGGGTCCAAAATATTTTAAATATGTTAATGCCAGTAAATATACAATTGTATGAAAGAATATTTAACTGCTGTTAAATATTAGTGTGACAAACACGCCTGCCACAGGCCACCGAAGTGGCTTTCTTTGGGGCCCTCCAGCACAGAGACACAGGGAGATGATGTTCCAACAGTCCAGATTTTATTAACGAGGGTTTGGCAAGATGTTAACGCCAAATGAGCAGATGTAAAAACCCTGTCACGACAGAGAGCTCCCCTGTGTGGGCGGGGATGGCAGATTTAACCTGTGCGCAGTGATTACCTCACTACGCACAGGTGCAGCCACTCCTGTTCCTGGGTCCAATTAGCCTGGCCAATTATCTAATGCTTAACCAATTATCCAATTGGCCAGGTCTAATTAGCGTGACCCAGGGCAGGTGTGGCTGCTTAAACCAGCCATCCCCACACCACAATTAGTGACACTTTTTTTCTTCCAATTTTTAATTGTAAGTAATATGCAGATAGCAGTTGTTTCCATAAGTATGGGCCTGAGTAACTTAACTCCAATATGTTATTATACCGCTACAGTCTCTGGTGGCTTCAGTAAATGAGGCACACTAGAGCTTCTGTATGCAGGACTCTTATTTGGAGGCGGTGATTCAAAACCAGAACCTTCTCTGATCGTGCTTCAGTAGATGACCTCCACACTAGTGTCACATCAATCTTACTGCTCCCAGAGTTTGGCATTAACCAGGAAGCTTGCCCTGTGTGACTAACAGTTAACCACCCACTAATACATATGAACAGCAGTGAAATCACCATAAATTGTAAGTAGGCCATGGGAAATAAAACTAGCCTGAAGCCTGCTCTAAATAGTGGTGAACTACAGCACCCGATACAAAAAATAAACAAATTCTTCCGCATGCTTATTGACCTCTCTCACTGTTACAAACAGACAACAAAAATAAGTCTACAAAGTTTGGTCACTTTCGGCATTAAAAAAAGTTAAATATATCAGGAAAATAAAAATTAAAAAAGAAGTTGAGAGCAATGCAGACAGCACAAGCCACACAGGAGTCTAACATCGATCAGGAAAGCTCTCCTTGGACTGGCGCACAGCTTATGTAGGGCACACAGGCAGGTGGAAGCAATCAGGCCATCAGTAGCTTATTAAGGCATGACTCCAAATCACCAGGGAGAGAGCAGAGAGTGGCACAAGATCACCAGCAGGGGGAAGTAAATCCTTTTATATGCAGCACTCCCACCTATAAAGATATATAGATATATTTGACAAAGATCTTGCCTAAATTTGTTTTATTATTTAATTAAATAGAAACTTTGTTCAATGAAGTCCTAAATCAAGTTGCAGATGTGTATCTCATGGTTGCATACTGAATGCTTTCAAAGGTCTAGTTTCTCTGCTTTAACCAAAATGTTTTTCTGGTTTGATCCAGGAGGGCCCAGTACCGAAAGTTTGAAGCAGTCATGCGAAGAGCTCAGTGACCCAGCAGGGACTTCAGTCACAGTCCTCACCAAGGAGCCCAGCACCAGCAGAAGCAGCAGCAGAGCAGGGGAAGAGTCAGACAGCGACTTTGAGTCAGACCCCCCCTCCCCCAAGAGCAGCGAGGAGGGTGAGCCAGAGGACGAGGAGGGCCTGAACCTCGATAACGGGGAGTTCAACGAAGACAACGACGCCGAGCCCGAGAATCTGGGTCAAAGGCCGTTGCTCATGGATTCAGATGAAGAGGAGGACAAATGCAGCACTGATTCCAGCTGTGAGGACCTGAAGGAGGGGGACACACATGCAGGTCAGCAGGCAGGAGGCACTGTGTTTGAGGGAGGTCATGCTGGTGCTGCCTTGCTCGTGCCTATTGACTTGCCCATCGCTGTTATGAGAGAGCTGTCTAGGGGAACCGTCGACATGGTTGGAGCTGAGCCATTCCTTGGCGCTGCACAGGGCGACTCCACCGAAGACACTGACATTTTTTCCAAAGCACCCTTCAGACAGGTGAGTCAAGAGCAGGCTATGGATGAGTTTGATGTCTTCACCAAAGCTCCGTTCAGCAGACCCAGAAAGAGTGGTGGTGCTCCAGTCGGACAGATGGTCCCCATTTCCCCTGATGCTGTAGATGTTTTCGGCCGTTCTCTTTTTTACCCCAGCCAACATGTGCCTCTCTCTCAGAGCAAGGAGGACATCTTTAGTTGTGCGCCTTCGGAAGAAGTGTCTTCTCACCAGCGACAGAATCTGTCTTCACAGCAGAGGAATCTGGAGAGCCCAAAAAACACTGAAAAACAGCAGACTGGCAGCAGCCAGAGTGACAAACTCAGTTTAAAGACACCCCAACATGACCGCCATCCCAAACATGCAGTCAGGACAAACTCTCAGGACAGCAGTGAGTTCCTCAGGTTTTCAGACTTCAAGGAGAACAACAGCCAAGCCTCAGTCTGTGCCAGAGAGGGAATGATGCCTTTACCCTTTGAGGATGCCGGGCTCTTTCAACTCCAAGATGGCACCCAGCACTCCCAACAACATAGCCAAGATTATAACAAAGTGGATCTTGATAGAGCCAAAGGTAGAGCTCCGCCTACCTCCTTGCATACCACCCATAGAGAGGAGACTAATATGGACAACTTTGGTGCAGTGCCATTCACAGAGCTGGTGGTCTTCAGTGGGCCACGTGTGCCTTCTCAAGATGAACTGGACCCTTTTGGGTCTGCACCCTTTCTTTCGAAGCAGTGAATGGTTTGTCTTCCAGCACGCACATACCGATGTAATTCAAAGCTTACTGATTCCCGGGAAGGAAATCCAAGGGAAGCAGCTTTGTGGTGTGGTGTTGCAGCCAAATTAACAATATGCATGGGATGTGCTTTTGGCTCACATTTTGGCTTAATGGTAATTGGGACCAGTTCTAATTGAGATAAAATGACAAAAAGTTTATTCATTAAATATATTCCACATGCAAGGTCAATTAGTAGCTCTTTGAATGATATTAGCAGTGCTCACAGAGGAAGTATGATACATTTAAATGTAGGCTAATCAGTGGGTTATTATCTTTGCCTTTTACAATAAGACACTCTAAAATAACTATGAATAATGTTTTAATTTTATTTCTGTTTAATACAGACATTTTAGGTATATTTCTTTATTTTGTAAAATTAGCATTTTCAGGGCATCAGTGAAAACCGTTTGTATAGCTAGATAACTATGTTGGCTGCTTTGTATTTGGATTTTGGCAGCTGGAAGAATCTGTCGAGACAGTACTACCTTCACTGTTGGTGTTTATTTTTTATGTGAATGTGCCCAGCTTCAGTGCTTCTATAATGCTTGTGTAATGCAATAATGTAATGTGCACATTCTTTTTTACATTATTGTTTTTTGCTTCAGTAATTTTCGTATGATTTTGCATTTTATTTTATGATTATCAGGAAGAAAATAACATCCCTAGCATATACAGCACATTGCAATACTGATGGACTAAACCACTTTTAGAATTATGTTATCACAAAGCAGGACTTAAATTTGAGAAGTGCTCCGGATTACTTATCTATTCTTGATTATGTATGTTCTCTTTGGCATACAGCCTGTAAACTGCACTATTATTACAGTTATTTTGAGTGAGTTGCTCTAGGAAATCAAGATTTTAATGATTTTTTAAAAATGATTGACTTTAAAGGTATTCTTTTTTTTAGTTTGACTAAAATTGTATGGTTGCAGCAACTAGCTCCATCATTGACTGCTTGGTTGGCTGTAAAGGCATTGAATTGTGGCTAACAGATTTACCGGTAAAATAATTTTGCACCACAAAGCTTTATGGGAAAAAAATAATTTCCTGTTGCACAGTACCCCTGGGCTGCCACAGAAAAATGTAACTTGAATTAATATTTTTTAACCAACAGAATGGAAGTCATTTTATTTTTTATGTTTGAGGTACCCTGTTCTGATACTGGAGACAATATAGTCTTTATGATAGAATTACTTGGTTTCAGTTTTCACAGAAGAATATGACATGGGTATGGGCCACTTATAATTTAACTGCAATTATTTTTAACCACCCCATTTTACAGCATTACTACATATTCACAAAGAGAACAAAGTGAGAATTAAAATAAATAAAAATAGCTTTGAATCTGGAAAATACAGTGAATTACCTGGAAAAGGAGTGTACAACTTCAGTCCTGGAGGGTTAGTGTACATGCGAATATGTGCGTGTGTGTGTGTGGGCATGTTTTACTATCTTTGTGAGAACCAAATGTCCCCACAAGGATAGAAAGATGAGGAAAACTACGCAAGATGGGGACTTTTTGCTGGTCCCCACAAGTTCAAGAGGCTGTTTTAGGGTTAGGACTTAGGGTTAGGGTTACAATTAGGTTAAGGTTAGGGTTAAGGTTAGGCATGTAGTGGTTGGGGTTAGGGTTAGGGTTAGAGGTTACGGAATGAATGTAAGTCAATGGGAAGTCCTCACAAGTATAGCAATACAAACGTGTGTGTGTGTGTGTGTACGTGCATACACTTTGCCTGTGGACAGTGGACGTTATGGGCCAAAAAAGCATCAGACATTTTTATCCATATCCAAGGTGTATATATATATATAACCAGAACAAACTTATTTGTTGAAACCACTCCAACTCAAACCTACCAACGCAAGTTACTGCAAATTTTGAGCTGTGGCAAGGATTCCCTCTTGTGGTCAAAATGGACAGTATGATGCATTTTTGGGGGCCAGAAATAAACAATTTCTTAAGTAAAATATTGGGTTGGTAGGTATGCCATCCCGCCAAGGTACTGCTTGGTGGGGCGGCATGCCCCATACCTATACAGCATGAGAATTTGACATTTTTTACAGAAATACCCACAATGATTCTCAGCCCTTAAGAACTTTAACTGCTGGACCTTTTGATTTCATGTAAACAGACAGAACTCACAAACTTCACACGTCCACACAATAAAGCCACAAACCTAGGTGATTTTGCATTCTTCTTCTTTTTCCTGCTGATTACATCGCAAAGGCTCCAGTACCACAATAAATGATACTCCCCATTGGATATTTAGGATATTGTAAGACTCAAGTTATATTAAATAATTTTGGAAACATTGGGTAGCAATGCTTTGGAATAGAGCTTGTGAGCTATACAGTCAATAATGTTTGTTGTAACTTCTCATTTTGATATCAATATTTTTAACGACAGACCTAGATTTTGTGTTCCGTGCAGAGGGGTTCGTCCATGAACGAGGTTGCGATTGGACATCCTATATTAGTGTGGAAATTAGGTATATCCAGCCCCGCATTGGGTGCACATTTGTTCGTTTTTAAATTATACGCTAGAAATATAACAACTAGAAAGAAATTTGGAGGACAAAGCTACATTAGTGATAGCACCAAGCGTAAGCTCAAGTTTTTCATATGGGCTACAGTTCTATCTTCTTCGACATAAACGTTTGGCCCATGTAAAAATATGATTACGCTGATAACGCAAATAAAAAAAACACACGAAGACATTAAAAGCCCAAAGTAACCTTAACTTCCAAAATACCAAACCATGGAGATGCCGGGGATTGAACCCGGGGCCTCATACATGCAAAGCATGCGCTCTACCACTGAGCTACATCCCCTTGATGGAACAAGTTTCAAAATGTAGGCTCTTGTCGTATTAGTAAAATAAAAATAACTAATAAAAAAGTAAAAACTAAAATAAATCAAATGAAAACACGCGGTGTCTTTCGATTGATCCCCAAATCTTAAGTGTGTCATTCTAAATAGTCCTATATCCTTCAAGACATAGGCCTCCGTAATTTATATCCGCCTCGTTGGTATTAGAAAAATGAATGCTTAGATAATCAGAATAGAAATAGGCTACTGACGAATGCGAAGATATTTTTCATAACTTCGTTATCGAGTCGTGTCATATTCTTGTATATATATAGTGGGTAGGCTATAACTGGGTTGAAAATATGACTGCAAACCCCTTCGTTTGTAGAAAAAGCCATTCGTTTCTCCATCAGATTTCTCAGGTGCTTAAGGGGTTGATCGGAACTGACCGGAAGTGGACGGCGATCGTTTTTGCAGAGGGCAACAGGTTTTGCAGTGACAGTGGTCTGCTGTCGAAAAATAATTACCAATGCACTGGGGAAGAACCCCCGATGCTAAGTGGAAGTGGATTACCCTGCTTACATGGACAATTTTCTTATGAATGAAATTGAACAATAATTTGAGACAAAATATTGATTTAAATTGATTTTATTAGTTAAAATAATCTATTGCACTGTAGCTAAGTGCAAGTTTCTAATAAAACATGCAACTTCATCTCGCAATGGTGGAGCAACCTTCCCAGGTTATAGCAGGAGTCCTGGAGGGCCAGATAAACTCCATGTTGCAAGAATGTTGTAGTCGTTAACTGACAAGATAGCAAGATATGCAGAGTTGGAAAAAAAAGTATAGAAAAGAAAGATATTCTTGCTTCGCTCATCTTAAATTGTCGGTACTTCGTTTTTAGCACACCTGATACACACATGAAAAAGCCAAGAGAGTGGCCAAGAAATACAACAATGGTGGAGCAAGCACAAAACTTCCTTGCTGTCCTGGCAGTTTACAGGGTCCATTTTAAGATTTATGAGGACATCAGCGTCTTTTACCATCTTTTAAAACTTTTAAGCCTGTAGTTAATTGCTTGGTAAATCAACTGGGAAATCATTTCTGATTAAAACGTAAGTTTTATATGTGTCACTTGTGAAGTTTGTCCTTACAGATTTATTAGGCTATTGCCACGGTTTGTCCTTGCAGATTTATTATTGCCGCTTATTGACACAGCATCTTGGTCCTCAGAGCCCTTGAGAGATAATTATTTGATATCAGACAGCACATTGTTTCAATATCTCTGAAAATTAAACAATGTTTAAACAATGGTAAACAGAATGTTATTGGAGAGCAGTGATTAAAAAATAAATAAATACTTGATTGGTTTCTGTTACTTGTCCCAAATATACACAAGATGTTTGTTACACACAGGTCCTTCTTTATTTTTGGTTTCCTTTCAGTGTAATTATGCAGTCGCTGTGTGTCCTATCTTCAAGACCGCTATGGAGGTAGTAGCTGGAAATGAGGACAAATCAAAGCTCAAAATAAAACCCATAAAACACATCATAGCTTTGTTTTGCTATTAAGATAAAATAAAGTAGTAAGTAGTAAATAAACTAAAGACATGCAAAATGAGTTCAATTTCCTTGTTTTTGGGACTCGAAGACATATAGGCTAAATATGAAGTTATGTATAAACAAATGAAGGTATATAAATATAATCGGATTACACTCTTATTTCAACCTTACAGTTATAAATGAATAACAGAGTAACTATATTCATGAAAAAAATCTTAATTTTAATGTTTTTCATGTCCAATAACGGTATGCACATTCTAGATTCACACAAAGGTGCCATGTTCGTTTGAGTAGAGATTCATTCATACCCATTTAGGCATGCTGCTACTTACTGGAGTGTTTTCATTGCAATCGTCCTCTGGCCGCTGCCATCTCTGACTGAACAGGATTTTCAGGACTAACAGTCCAAAGGCTGTGATCAACACTCCCAGCGTATTGGCAAATACAGCTTCTGAAGGCAGCGCAGAATAGCGCTGTGTTGCGTTGGCCTTTCCTTGACTGGATGGAGAACCAGAAGGTTATATTGACTCATGGCTTTACCTAATCTATGCATTTGAACAAATAGACTCCTAAATGGTTGTAAATTGTATGGCAGGAGCTTTTTGACTGACTTTAAAATAGATGTTTTTTTGTTACAAAACATTTTTGTTTACAATCTTTTTGCAGGACTGTAAATAGGGCATCTGTTGGACGGCTAAAAATGCACAAAATATGCTAAGCAAAATTAATTAGAAAAGAACCCATGAACTCATAAAGATTGTCTGTTGGGATATGCAGCTAACATAAAAATTATTGCGAGGTAGAGGTAACCGAACCCTTACGAAATGAAGATGAGCTTCTCATTGATGCCGGTGAGGCAGGATGCGATGGCCATGATAAAAATCATGCTGCCCATCCAGATGTGCACAGGCTTCAGAAGCTTGCGGCAAGCCGCTGGGGAGCATGGGAGTATGAAGATGGCCAGACCCAGCAGCCACTGAAAATCCATGCAAGGAGAGTGGGGAAATACTTGATGTGCTTTAGAAATATATTATTTTATATAGTATTTATGTGCTTTAAGAACACATTATTTTATATTGTATCTGGTGAAGTAAATATTTTAGATCTTTGTGTGTGTATGTATGTGTGTGTGTGTGTGCGTGCGTGCAGTGCGTGCGAGTGAGTGAGTGTGTGGTGTGTGTGTGTGTGTGTGTGCGTACATGCGTACGTATGTATGTGTATGAATAAATATACCTGCAAAATGAAGAGGGTTGCAGTGGAGATGCCCACCCAACTGTGCAGTGAGTACAGGTTTGGGATGTGGTTTGTGTTGTGGAAGTTGAAGGCGGCACAGAGACCCAGGATACACATTATCATTGCGAAGAACAACAAAGCAGCATGCAGCAGTTTCCAGGACTGCTTCTCCTGAGCCCAGGTCCAGGGAATTCGATATAACACTGCAGCTATGGCACAGACAGAGAGAATCAAGGTGCATGGTCATTCACTCAGGGAGAGAGCCCCTGCCAAGGTGCACAACTGCCTCATAAGATCACCTCTACTAATTAACAACTGTCAAGCATCTGAAAAGCCTTGCCATCTTTTTGGTTCAATACACAATACCCACTGGAGTTCGGGGGACAAAAAAAATTATTTTTACAAATATTTTGACCTTAATAGCTCTTCCCAACGTAAACATTATGAAAACCAAAAAATCTTTTGATGTTGATGGGTGCATTTCCATTTTGCTGCTCTGAATGATACCATTGACCTTGGCCAAGATATGTTCATACCCCTGTTCTGTCACCTACCATTTCCATAGAGAACCACCAGCCCTGTCACCATCATTACTGGATGGCAGTTGAACTGAAGAGCAGAACCATCCCAGGCAAAGCCCCCCCGCCACTTGGAGTTCCAATGTACCACACATATCACACAGATGACTCCGAAGATCAGGCAGAGAAAATATGTTACATAGAAGTGCACCACTGACTTCATCGTTTAAGCACTCTGTGAGAGAATGAGAAAAACAAAACTACATTACGCACTGGGAAACCACTGGGAAAAGAAAAGAAAAGCTTTCTGGCACTTAAACATAAATGCAGACCAGAGTAAAAAAAAAAAAGAGGTACAGTCTATAAAAACTGGTTGGCGCTGACAAATTTCATTCACACTAACAGAGGATCAAAACAGAGCTACACTTCTTCACCAAATGTCAGAAATAAATAATAACAATAATAGTAATAATAATAATAATTTAAATAATAATTTAAAACGGGAATCTCAAATCAAGAAATCTGATTGGTTCATAGCCGTAGTATATTAACCATATAACATGGCTATGACGTCTAATTCCTTTGCACAATTCAGTATCACTCCGCGTCTGAGAAAGAAAAAAAAAAACGTTAAAATTGTTTAAATTGGAGTATGTCTATTACTTTCATATTGCCATACTTGGTGACCGTTTTATAAAAGCAATAGCTCACTTCAGACCGTGGTATATGGTTATTATATCACAGCTAAGGGGCGTTGTTGCCCCTTAGCTGTGATATAATAACCATATACCACGGCCTGTCATGAGCTATTGCTTAAATATATATTTGACCACACAATGTGCTGCTTGCCAGAGCTAAAGTGAATAGTCATCTCTAAGCTTTTTCATTATTAATGCTTTAAATTAATAATAATTACTATTGTTCTTATTGTTATTAGTAGTATTAATGGGATTGTGGTTATGTTGTTTTGATTATCATTCTTGTCATTGTTACATGCAATCAGTATACTTTACAGTCCCACTGAAGATCAAAGGCAGAGAATCTGCCAAAACAAACAAAAGAAATAATAATTTCTAGAGCCATCTTTCTAAGCAATGCTATGCAAATTTATATTGTTTATTTGTCTGATGCAAATACAAAAAGGAAAAATTGGCATCCTGGCACAAAGAAACATGTATTGAGCTTCAGTGGGTTTCTAAAAAATTCCAGACATTTGAGACTTAAATAAATCACTTCACAGAACAACAATCTTCAGCGAAAAGGATCAGTGAGCGTGAATAAACTGAATAACTAACAGTGGAATGTAAATTCTATTTAAAAAAAACTGTCCTTCAGAGAGAGAAAGTAAACATTGTTTACACTCACCCTGACACCCTGTTTCTATCACGTGAATCTTCACACAGTCTTGTTTAGACGGCTTCGGTCTTTCCTTTAGAAGACTTCACTGTTTATCAAGTATCCTTGTTTTCAATCTCCTTTCCTCCTCATGGTGGCTGCTGCTATTTTAGGCTCACAAATTTTCCCTCCTCTCTTTGGTGTTCTTTTCAAATGATTTCTTTTCTGTTTGATTCCATTCTTTTATGAATTTACATGAGCTGTTTTGATCCACAGTTGGTCTCCACTGTTGGTAGCCCTAATGACGGCTGCGTTACAGTAGTTAAGTGTGAACTTGCTACGTAAGTGTCAATGTTCAGCTTGACACAGTGCCCAGCAGCTACAGATGAGGCTGATAACTGTAAGGGAGATACAGCAGCAGTCTGCTTCCTCTTTTTCTCTGAGCCACATGTCTGTGTGACATGGCTAATTTGGGAATGGGAGCCGTTACCCACCCAGCATTAAACAATCCTCCTGGGACGATGCAACCTTGTTGTTGAACCTTGTTATTGACTAAATAATACAATAATAACAACCTTGTTAATACAAAACAATACCCCACATTTTCAAACTGTGATAAATGATGTATTATAAACTACAACATAATGAGTATAATTATATTTTATCCAGTTCTAATTAGTGCAAAATACATATTGTACTTACATTGGACCTGGAGGAGTCTGTACCACCAAGCTAGAATTGCATAATGTGCAGCATTTCAGCTATGCATTCCATATTTCCATATTTCATTTACTTCGCAAGCTTTTTGTAAAAATGTGTTACCTTTTTTAATTTTTTCATGCAAGCACTATACCTAGGTCCAGGTACAAATCCAATTCAGCAGAGCTTGTCTCAACTTTTTCGTTGGCCCAGAACAGCACAGTCACATTAATAGCTGGGCCTGTGTATGTATGTCTTGCCCTTTTTTCTAACATCAACAAAAATGAATTTGTCTTTTTGTCAAGCCATCTTGCCTGATTTGTAATGAGTCATGCAGCCCTTACAGCATAACAAATGCCTCACTGTGCTTCTAGCTTAAAGCACGTCTCTCAATTCACATGGAACTCCACGGCAGGCTAGTCCGTCACAGGGAATAGGCAACAAGAACATACAGAGGACACAAGCATGAACTAAACAATCAACATAACTTTAATACAATATTAATGAAATCTGTATTTAGTACTGAATTGAACTTGAGTAGATCCTTTTGTGCAGGTAAATGAAACTCCAGATTATATAGTGTAATTACCTGGTCAAGCCTAAACAAGGCATTGAAATTCTTTAGTATGTCTGTGCTTGCATGCCTTGGATTTGTTAAGGCTGTCCCTGTGACAAAATCCATGTTTAATTTCATACAGTAGCCTGTTGTGCTGTTAAGTTTATTTATTTATTTATTTATTTATTTATTTATTGCTTGTCAATATGATAAAATATGGTAAACGTCCGATATATTCTATAAACTATTTCCTAGTTGTGTTAATATTACTTTAAAAAAATAATAATTCTGTCCTATTACATTGACATTAGTTCTGCTGATTTACATTTCAGATGTGACTGCTTGTGATGATCATGCTCAACTGCTTTTACATAATACAAATGTCCAACCATCCATTCGTTATCTATACCCACTTATTCCTGGTCAGGGTCACAGGGCAGGGCTCTACGCAAACAGTTTATCTAAGGGGCACAGGGGCTCCCAAGTTGAAAAATTTAGGAGCACACTAATGCATCTAAATTAGTAGATGTGCTCCTAAATCATTTTTCCAGTTAGCACACGTCAATTTTCAGGAGCAAATGCTCCTAAAATGGGAGCACTGTGGAGCCCTGCAGGGGGCTGCTGGAACCTATCCCAGCGTGCATTGGGCGAGAGGCAGAAATACACCAATCTATTGCCGGCCGCCAATATACAGCCCATCTATTGCAGGACACACGCACCATTCACTCACCATTCACTCACACACTCATGCCTATGGGCAATTTTAGAATTTCCAGTTAGCCTACCTGCATATCTTTGGAATATGGGAGGAAACCAATGCGGGCACAGGGAGAACATGCTAACCACATAGAAAGGCCCAAGCCTGGATCCCAAACCTCGACCTTCTTGCTGTGAGGCGTGCCATGCTGCCCATAATACAAATGTATTTTATTTAATTAATTAAATCATTTCTTCTCTAAATGTAAGAGAGGAATGTTAGTTCAGAACTACAGTGCACATTTTCACTGAAATCAAAACGAAAACTAACATAATTGATTTCATAAAATGATGAGACTGTCTAACATATGTACTAAAAGTGAGCTTAAGAAATTGAATCAAATCAGATTATTTCAGAGCATAGTTATATTTATAACCAATAGACTGAGTAAAAAATGAAAACAAATGAGTGAAATTAACAAGAAATAATTACTATTTTTAATCCTGAAAATTTGAACACCAACATTTTAAGACATACTATTGTTTCCATTGAACCCATTGAATATCCTACTATATTTATAGAGTCCCCTCTCAAGTGTTAAAACGATTAAAAACAACACACTTCCTGATAATACATTTTACATTGGAACCTTTCAAACATACCTAGCACAATCGGCTGTTTTGGTGATGGAACAGTGTCTACTAGATATCGTATAAAACAATAGACAAAGGAAGAGCTATGTTCATGTTCAGGCAAATTTTGTGGGCACAGACATTTTCTTCATCGTCATCTTCCACGAAGATAGAAATGTATTGTGGGTTCTCTGAGTCAAAGTCTTTAATGTCTCCGGTTAGCACACGAGTAAACTTCACATCTTTTCTGAAAATGAACCTTTTGCTAGTGTTAGGCTGCTGTGTGCTTTCCGTTGGTTGTGTGACTCGCAAGAAGTCCTCAAGGACCTGCTTGTCATCAGAGAGAAAAGCACGGATGTTCCTTTTGCTATAGTTGCACAACTGTCTTTTGCCACTTGTGTTTCCCATGGTGTTGCTGTCGTTAGATTCAATGTGACCTGAAACACAATTCAAGTTCTGAACACATTATGTTTTTTTTGTTTTGTTTATTTTGTTTTATGTCTTATTCTTTTTATAATTGATTACTTCCAAAGAATGTTTCAGTTTGTCACATTATCAGATTTCTCAGGTTATTTCCTTCATTAGAACATTAATGATACACACCATTATGGTTATTAGGTACAAAATGTCTGGTTAAAGAATTAAAAAAAAAATATTTTAAAAATAATTGTAATCCAGATCATATCCATTTAATTGTGAGGCTGAACATTTCATAAAGTAACAGAAATACTGCCAGCATATACTTTCCCAGGACATAATACTGTTTTAACTAATAATTATCAGTAAGACATATAACACTAAATGTATAAACTATTTGCATGTACATTGTTTTTTCATTCTTAAAATGAACAGAAGGGATACTTCAATGGAATAGCATTGTGCTTACCTTTAGTACCAAGCTGGAAATATGTGCCTAAAGGAATATACTCATACATATATTTGCTCTATAAATTCAAAGCAACCAGACATACTATACAGTGCGAATGGGGAACATGCAAATGTGAACACACCTGCTGGATGGATTCATGCACACACTTCCAATAAAACACTAAAACAGCTTACTGGACTTGGAGCAATAGTCAAAGGTGTGTGTGCTGTTAAAAGTAGTTTTTCCACTAACAAAGTGGGTATAATGACATTGTGTCTGGTTTAGGTTTGTAATTATCATCTAAATGAATTATTTCTAAATTAATGTCTGAGCGCCCTTTTAGGGGATTCATCTCTTCACCTAAAAGGCAGACATTCAGTTCAGACATTCCTTTTGAAATTAAAAAAATTACAACTACACTTGGGGCACTGGGAGCAATGCCCCCATATTATATGCCATGCCTAGCTGGCACCATTTTACAATACATGGATGCCAAAGCATTAAAAAAACATTATGCATGGCTTAAACAACTTATTATGAAAGGTACATAACAGTCCTCTTTCACAAAGTGAAAGCTGCAAGCCATTTATAAGGATGCAAATCTCCGTTTACACAGATAAGGTAGTAACTTTTTTATCTGTGTGAATGACCTCAGCGAACCTTGTACAAGAATAGATCTATAAAATGACATTTTAATCTCACAAAGAAAAGAAATATGAATTCAGAACAAATACCTTGTATTCTATATCCTAACACTGTCATAGCCTGTGAATAGACAATTATTATCACAATTACCTCAGATGCAATGTGTGTGTGTATTCAAAGTTAAAGAGCGAACATTAAACAAAGATAAGGACTCAATGTAGTCTCTTTGTGCCTACACCACTTGATCGTTGGTCCACAGGTATCATGAGACCGTGGTGGCTAGTTTTCTCTATTGCTACCTTCCCCCCTTTACTGCTGAGTTGGGGGGTAGGGCAATGGCTCAATGAATTCTCAGACATGAGTTCCTGCAATAAGATATTCTTCAAAGGAAAAGAACCAAATGGTTTAGCTGAAACGGAAATTCCTATGGATCACATCTGCCAGTGCTTCGAAAGTGCTTGTATTTACGTGTCTGTGCTCAGTAAAAACAGGAATATACCGATTTACTGGGTGTACAGTATCCACATGGAATGGAGGGCCAGTTATTCCAATAAGGATTTTGCAAGCAGAATCAATGAGTGGTACATTGGTCCAATGGTAAGCTTGGTTGTTTATATATTTTTTTCATACATATATTTTTGGCTACTGCACTATTTCAAATTTGTAATCGAACAATTGACATGTGGATAAAGTGCACATTCTCAGCCTTTATTTTAGGGTAATTTTATGTTTTGTATTTTGGTTTCACTGTGTCGAAATGACAGCATTTTTATAAACATTCCCCCCAATTTCAGGGCATCATAATGTTTGGGACAAATTGCATCACAGATGGTTTATATTTAGTCAGGTGTGTTTAATTGCTTCCTTAGTGCAGGCATACAAGAGTTTTCAGTAGTTTTGATTTTAGCCTTTTGATTGCCTTTGTAATGTGTTACTGCCTGTTTGTCCACATGAGGACCAGAATTGCACCAATGAATGTCAAGGAAGCCATTATGAGGCTGAGAAATAAGAAAAACAGTCAGAGACATAAGTTAAGCCTTAGGTTTTGGATCTTGGACGGTTCCCATTGGTCTCCACACTTTGTTCTTGCCATCATTCTGATAGAAGTGAATCTTGGTCTTACACAACAAAATATATTTGTCTTCTGCCCCTTGATCTTCTCCCATTAACATTACTGTCCATCAGTTGGACCCTGCAGAGTGTGTACTCAATGCTGCACCTGGAAATCTTAAGCTTCTTTGCAATTTCTCACAGGGAATAACATTATTGCCACAATATCTTTGCTTGGCAAGACACATCTAAGCCTAAACTGCTTTTACTTTGTCATATTTCTTGCAACTGTAGTGCCTATTGTACATGTACTGCAGGCTAAATGTGTTAGGCTCCTGTGGTTTAAAAATAACTTGATTTGCCTTAATTACCCCTCCACCTCTCTCCCATCCCTTCACCTCCCACTTTACAAAATGATTGGATAGACTTCCAATAATTTGTTTAATTGTAATTAAAGCCACAGGAGGCAAATTTGAGAAAAGTCAAGTCTAAGATGATTTCTTTAGTTAAACTCATCTTTTTGTGTTATCGTAGGCACAGATGGAAAAAAAAAATGTCAGTAATCATGCAATGCAATGGTTCTTTATATGAGGAAAAAATACATTGAAGTTTAACTGCAAATAATGTGTTCTTTTGGAAAAAATTCATTATCAAGATTATGATATTCTCCACTGAATGCACAATTCTTAAACCTTCAAGCATTCACCTTAATTATTCTTATATATGTTTCAATAATATCCATTACTTCTAAATATCATAATTGAAACATACTGTATTTAATTAATTTAAACAACTAAATTAATTCTTTAATATTAAAGCGGTTATATTTTTAAAAGGTTTTACGTAACCCTTTGTTCAGTGATCTGTGGTGTAACTGAAATATTTACTCAAATACCATATCTCTTTTTTTGCTTAGGATATACGTGCCATGACAAAGAAGGAAAAAAGCTTCATAACAAGGAAAGCAAACCCACAAGACAGTGCCGTAAGCTACATAATTAGCGGAGTAGCTCTTTCAGATGACACTAACTCGAACATTGAAGACCTGGCAAAACAGCCCGATATCCCCAGGATGTCCTGGACTGTCTACCATTGTAAGAGTGGTAGTAAAACATTTGAAGGTGCCCTTTTACAAAAACACCAGAAAGGAAATGAGTGGAAATCAATAAAAATTGAGCAACTTGCACAGATTCTGACAGAAAAATATGTGACTGCCAGGCCTGTGATATTTTTCTCCAATTTTATAGAAGCAAACATGAAACCTTCTATCCAGGAAAACCAGGGTGAGACTGACAGAGAATCAAATTATTCCCCAAAAAGATATAACAAACCCAACACAATGATAATTAAAGAAAGACCAAAACATGTGACTTATGAGCAGTCAGCTAAAGGATATTCACAAAGATCAAAGGACAAGCTAGATAACAATAGATATAACAAAGGAAACTATCCAATACCATATTACACACTCAGGGAAATGTTACCCTTTGAGGATGATGAAGAGACAGATATTGAAACTTTAAAAATGAAAGAAAATTCAGTCATTGAAGAAAATCAAGAAATGAATATTTTACTCCTTGAAAAAAGTAAAAAACTTCAAAATGAGGAAGGAATAATCAAGGAAAATCGACCAGCAAAAGAAGAAAACAGCAAAATGCAATCAGAAGAGAAACTACTTAATTCAACAGCTTTAGAAGACAGCATTAAACCTAAAAATGACGCTGAAAAAATCTACCATTGGAAAACAATAATAAAAGCAGAGCAGGGAGCAGAAGATAAAGGAACAATAGAAACTATGCTGACAAATCATATTGAAGTAAAAGGAGATGTGTATTCCCTGCCACTTATAGAAATACAACAACCTGAGAATGAGGAAAACAAAGATACATATACAGATACGCAAATAAAACACATATACAAAAATGGTGAGTCAGACAAAAAACAAGAACCTGACATCATTCATCCAATAGAATGGCTAAAACTTCTGATTAAAAATAAATCAGTTGACGATTCATTAAGTAAAGAATTTTTTGAAAAGGATGAAATTAAAGAAGACAAGCTAGAACCTGAAATTACAACGCTTCAAGAAATGCCAGAACCTGAAAACAGTGAAGACATAAACAAAGAATATCAACAAATTTATTTTATGAACAAAGTAAATCACAAACTTAATCCCACAACTTCTGAAGTAGGCATGACTCCTGATGATAAGGAGAAGGCAACTCCAAAAAATACACTTTGGGACGATAAAGGCAGGCACATGAAAGAACTAAATCAAGAGCTGGCTGCCATACCATACCAAGACATTGCAAAGTCTCTTAAAGAGGAAGACTCAACATTAGTAACTTTAACTAAAAAAGAGGCAGATGGAAGTACTAAAATGCAAGTAATAGATTATAACCCTACATCCCATATGAATACCACAGCCCACAGGGAGCTCCTTACACTTGGGAGTGAGAATCTACCAATGAAAGACATTGACCAAAACGGTTTTACCACGATTAAAGAAAATACTGCATCTGATAAAATTCAAGATTCAGATGGGGTCCCAAATGAAGATGTTAAAACAAATAAAATCAATTCTCTCTCAGAAGGACACAATTCTGTGGGTTTAATTAATCGCATGGCAGCTGGCTTAAGACAAGGTTTAGAAAGGATTTCTGCACTGCAATTGCATAATTACAACAACACTGGAAAGGCACCTCCAACAGAAAATCATGAGTACACTGGTACAAATTTGGAACGTAAACAAAAAACAGAAACTCTGGATCAAGATAAAAATGGAGAAGGTGAACAGACCAAACATGAAACAAAGGAAGATGACAGTAGAACAGCGAGCTTGGGGGATGATGATAATTTAATATCATTTGATAACAATAAAGAGTGCAGTCATGGTAGAGATCCTTCCAAGGATGGAAAGGGCAACAAACCTGAAAAAAGGTATTCAGAGAAAACGAGTGGGACAGAGGAATCACACAATGAAAACACCGCTGATAACTCAGGAGGAAAAGAGTTCATGGAAACAAAGACTGGACAACCACAGTTAGACCATTTTGGGCCACAAGAGGGAACTGTAGTATGGAGTATGCAAAATGAGGACAAAATCCTGAAAAGAGCAGAGCTCAATGAGGACCAACCCACATCATTTGACACAGTTTCTCACAATTCTGTGGAGGAAGAGAAGAATAGCCATTTTTATTATATTGATGGGAAAATAAAGGGATCAAGTCATAATTTGGATGTGGAAGTGAAAAAAACACACCGTCCCTGTGTGGGACTTATGCATAACTGGGGAGACTGCGGGTCAACTGTGCAGTAAATTGATAGTTCTGTGGAAATTATAAAAGAAACAAATCCACAAAGTAAGGATGATGAATTGTAAATGCATATGTCCTCTCTTGAACACCAAAAGACTCATCAGCTCACATAAATAATTTGTTTAAAAAACAGAATCATGCCATTGGTCTTGCAGAGATGAGACAACCACAAGATCAGCAGGCAAAAACACACATTTGAAACAGTAACACAATTATAAATTGGTCTGACTAAAGAAGGCATTTCAAAACTTGAAACGGGTGAGGAACTCAATTTAAATTCCATAAACCGAGTCTTACAAGAGGAACAGAGTTTTGGATAAGATGGGATGGTACCATTTACCACTCTGAGGGATGAAATACAAACTCCCTACTAAATGAGCAGCATCATTCCAGGTACTGAAAATGTGTGTCTGCAGAGGTCTCCTTCATCAGCCAGATGAAGGGTGTATTGCTTATGATGAATGTATAAAGCACACCATCACACCACTTGATACCAGAGAAAGATCTGGTCACTTCAAGCCAAAATAAATTTAAAAAATTAGCTCCTCCAAGTACTCCACGTTTCACAGACACTTCAAACTCTCCAGTACTTAAAAGTCCTTATTGAACAAATGCATACAGAGTATACAGTACAACCTCCAAAAATAATAAGAGAAGGCAACATATATCTACTCATCTACAGGCTAGTATAGGAGAAAAATGTTACAGCAAGCAAAAGCACATTTAAATGGCTGCTTGAGGCACATACCTACCAGGAAGGAAGGTGAATTGTTGACAGACTGCCAAGATTATGACTATTTAACTGCAGGAACTTTCAAAACAGTTTACCATTGATTGTTATCAAAAAGATGGGACATGTCCCAACATGTTTCTCAAAACATTCAATACAATGGTCTTTCATTAACACTTAATACAAAAGATGTGCTACATGAACAGCTGCTTTGAGGTGCTAAAACAGTTCATTTGTTAAAACCCTCGGGTATTAATTTGGTGATTTTGTTAAATACTTTAGGAATGACGAAGGAAGCCTGTGTACTGATGTGCATTGTTTATTTTTTCCCCCTAGAAACAAGAGCCACACTAATAATGATGAGTACTGTAGTTCTCCGATTGGGTGTAGGTTTGATGCTGGGGTTCTCTGATCTGGTCTGTACTGTCAGACTAATATATATATATATATAACATAACATAATTACACACATACTTCACTTTTCATCAGTACTGCAAGGATGCCTTCACACATGTAGCTATGATTTTAATGAAATGCTGATTACTTTCATCACTACAAATTCAGTGACAACAACTCCATAAAATCCAACCAAATTTTAATCTGAATAGATATGAGGAAGGGAACATCAGTGAAGTCCTTTCACAAACGGAGCTGAACGAGTGGAATAGGGTTGCCTGGGAATCGGAGTTGGCGCCGGCCACTTCAACCTCCTTAATCCCAGTGCACCTGTTCATGGCATGCTCCAAAGAGAGACAGCAGCCCCCTGCTACACAGTACTGTATGTTACTGACCCTCCACCACTCCAGTGTTCAGACAACTGAAACCCTGCCTCAGTACTGTTAGAAAAGAGACAGAAGGCCAGGGCTTCTACCAAAAGGAGGAACAGTGTGAATAGGACCACACCAAAAAATATTTTGAAAAAAAAAAAAAAGATTTGAGGAGGTATACAGATACAGGTACGTGGAGTGGTTTCACATCAGGGTTATGCGTTTATAAACACAACCATTCAATAATGTTTGTTGGTCTGAATGAGGACAACAAATAATTAACTATGTGACCCTTTATTCCATTGTGACTGTATGACATGTCTAATTATGAAATATGCCTTCATAAAACTCAGTGTTAAAAGATTGTGTTGGAATGTCCTTAATCGTGTTTAGATGTTTTCCCAAACTGGCACACTCCTCGTATCCTCCAAGTGTTTTATCCTAGTAATTGCTTTGCACCTTGTATGCAATTTTGTAGCGCTGGAAGTACAGTGCAGGAACTTTCTATACATTCTTCCATTTTAGGGGACCAGAAATTATTGGACATTGGCTGCTCAGCTGCTTCTTGGCCAGTTGTGTGTCACTGTACCATTAGTTTTTGCAAAAAATACTAACAAAAGTTCAAGAGTTGATTCTAAGTCTTTCACACTTGGAGTCTGTGGCTGTTGTCTCTCAACATGTGGACCAAAGATGTGTCAATGCCAGTAAAGCAGGCCATTATGAGGCTGCCTATCAAATTCAATCTTAAAGATCAACAGGCACTTCCTGTAGCTTGTTTTCCAGACTTGAGCTGGTTTAGGCATTTTCATTTTACAAATCTCACTTCCTGTATTTATTCCTCATTTTCTGTGCCTTTTCTCAAGGGAGCCGGGAGATAATGGGTTTACAAGGAGGCTGCTCCTGTACAGAAAAACATCAAAACTTTCCCCCTACGAACATCCATGGCTACTTTCTGAGCCCCTCCTATCCGACAACACAACATTTTGGATTTCCCCAGACAAATCTACTCATTTTTGTACATACAATATGTTAATATGTAACATTTCTTCCCATCAACACATAATAATGATGCAATATGGAAAGCTGATTCACTTAACTCCACATTCTTGTTTAGTCAGCATTCAGAACGAATAATATTATGATAATGAGAAATGGAAAGTAAATGGGATTTCTTTTCCGTAGTAATGGTATAAGCTTTTCTGTGGCTCGGATAACCACTCAGAATACTAGCACACACATTGAAACTGCAAACAAATGATGAAAAATAAATTGCACAAAGTACATTCATATACAATTTTTATTTTGAATAGGCAGTACCAACTCTCTTTACAAATACATAATTTCCTCAGGTTTGTGTACACAATGGCAGACAACTGTCAAAATGGTTAGAATACTAACAAATGCATTATTTTCTTCTTTTTTAAATTCATATTTAAAAAACATTTGAAATTGGTTAGAAAAATCTAAGCATCATCTAGAAAAACCTGCAAGACTAATTGTTAGCTGGCTATCAAATCTTTATTTGAATTTGACAAAAGATAAATTATATGACAAACATATAAGGTTTCTCAAAATGAAAAGCAAAAGATATCCTTAAAAATAAATAACAGGTGGCAGTACCTGCATCTTCCAGACAGCCTCGACACTGCTCCAACATTCTCCTGCACTGCGCTACTCTATGTGATCCAGTTGGACAAAATATTATTCTGAAAAAAGAACTAAATACACCAGTTAAGTGCATTGTCTCATATATTCTCATATGAAGCAGCATATGGAAGCACAATTCCACTGCAAAAGACACTAGGTGAAATAGTTTTGACAGGCTGAATGTGTGTTTCCAGTCCCGCTCCATTTTTAAAGTCAGTTACATCCACTGAATTAAAACTAAATGATACATAAAACATATTTAGTTTTGTTCCTTCGTGGTAGGATGAATCCAGTCCTCCTCATTGAAGCCAATTTGGAGAGATTCACAAGTGCTTGTTCGATTGTCAATAGCATGTCAGTTATCAACACACCACGGGCCTGATTTCAGTAAAAACTACCTGCTATTTATGTGTTGACCACCGACAACATACCAGTTTGCTATTCCTGTGCAGAACTAATATCAGTCCAGACAATCTGTTCTGCAACTGCTGAGTGATCGATACAGCCGGCAGAGTACGCCTAATGACACGACCTACTTTTTTGATCACTTAATGCCAAAGTACACTACCATTTGCTAAGGTATCATACAGAAAGCATCGGTGTACCAACACTTCAACACTTTCAGTATGGTGCTCAAAACGGAATTAACTTTCATTGGATAGCCAATTATTACAAATAAATACTTCATAATAAATAACAGAAATATATATCCTTAAAGTTAAGAGAGACTGGTTAAACAGACTGTTATGACAGCTAAATACATCCTGTGCAAGGCTGAAAACCTGTGATCCCATACAGACCATGGCCACTGTTGCTCTAAGGATGTATTCTTGTCTGAAAACTCATCTGTTGTTCTTTGCTATTTCCCACGAGTGCACTGAGACACCAGACATTAAACAAACTGAAAAATGTGCGCAGTCCAAACATCGCTGAAGTAACTACAGCTATGCGCAAAACATCTGCATTTTCCGCCATTTCAAAATGGCTAATGCAGTTAGAATACCAATGTGTCAAGTATATCCAGGGTAAACAGCAGTGTGGAGGCATCATGACGCTCCCTCAGAGCCAGTGTATACCCACCCCCCGTACACTTCACCCGCACCAATCAGCACGGTGCAGCGCACAGGGTCCATGTAGAGTAGGAGAGAGAGCATGCTTCCCCTATCAGAGGTAATTTACCCATTAGGAAACTTTGACCATTGGTCATTTTCCATGGCACAGGACCCTGCACAAACAACACTGCAGTTCTTGTACAAGGCCCTTCTCTTACACCTCACATTCCATCATGTTCTTTTTTTTTTTTGATCTTCAAGGACAATTAATTGCTCTCGTCTTCATATCTGTAATACCCCTTTTCAACTGCCCTTAAACTTATGTTTTCAGCGGAAAGCTTCTGATCCAAGTCACGCAGCGTATTGAGGAGGTCGTTAATGTCGGCTTCGCGGCCCTGCTTCTGCATCCAGGCCTTCAGGAGCTCGTACACTTTATCTTCAGCGCGCGCGTTCTCGATCATGTTGTCGCTCAGACCAATAGCCCTGAAAAACCTTTTGTGAATTTTCAGCTCCAAAAATTCTTCAAAAATGTCAAAACTCTTCTTTAGTGAGTCATCACCTGAAAAGAAAAATGGAGCAAAACCTATTACAGCCAGCTTTTACAACAGGTTACTATGCTGTAAATTTTATTACTAGAATGTTATTAGATACTATACAGGTTTTTTATACAAAAAGCTATTTTAAAAACAATACATCAACTATATTTATTAATTTATCACTGAATTTAACATTAATTCAATACAATAAAAAAAAAAAAACATTAACTTCAGCATCATACCATAAAATGTAAGCCAATGCAAGTGAACAGAGACCAAAATTAATACAATTTATTGTTTTAAAAAAATTTTTTTAATTAAGGTGTAAAATCAAGATAGACGACAGAGAAGGTGCACAGGGGCAAAACAATTTTTTTCCTGAAATTCATATTAAAATCATTTATGGAAAGGCTGCCATCAAGCCATTTCTATGTGGATGACTGTGGCTGAGAATCTCTCTGGGCCACTGTGTACGTGATGGAGGGACAGCTGCTTTTAATATAATTAGGCAAAAGCAACCTTAATGCAAAACTGCTGACAAAAGTCAGTGAACACACTGCATTTCCTGTTCCACCAGATTTATAATAAAGGACATTGGTGTCTTACCATTCAAAGAAATGATTCTTCTCTCCCCCTGCAAAAACAAGCAAAATTTCAACATTTTGCAAGAACACCGCTCTAATATGTATTTTTATGTCGCTCTCATGATCCTGAAAGAAATAAACGGCATAACTCAACCATTGCTTGCATAGTACATTTTCATATGATTTGAGAAGTCATGTATTTTAAATAAACATGCAAACACCCTTCTAATTGAAGACTTTTACCCATGCGAGAGCAAGGCAATGTAATATATAAAGTGGATAATTAGGAAAAGTTTTTCCTTAACTCCCAAAAACACTATTTTTGCAATCACAGAACAGCATTATTTTCTTATCATCCCATATAAATATCAGCCATTAGTTATGCTATTCACTACATAGTAGATAAAGCAAAAGTTTCTGTAGTGTCCTCATCTGTTCATGGCTTTATTTGGACATAAAGAAGAAAAGCTGAAGGACTGTGCACAATGGAGCTTTTCTACACTTACTTACGTCATCAAACTCAAGGAATTTTCAAAGTCCTCCTTCCCCAAATTCAAGGACCAAAAAACTGTACAGCAGACTATTCCATTACTGCTGCTGACCATCGATAAATACAAGCATTGCCTGAATATTTGACAGATTTTAATCTGTATTGAAATCAATGTTCCAGCAAGTTCTGGACTTACCCCCCAATCAAAACCCCAACAATTTCATGTTTAGAATGTTATTCTGAGGCTTATTTTTCTCATTAGCAGGCCGCAGAGGCCGTTGATGGGCAGTGGACAGGGTGGCTCACCTGACAGACAGGCAGCCTGTTAGGGGCGGGGCTGTGGCGAGGCGAGCTGCCGCAGGACGGCACGGTGGGCGGGGCAGACAGGCTGGTCTGGGAGGAGTTGGTGGTGTTGGGCAGGCTGTCGCCCAGCCCCCTGTCCTCGTCCTCCACGGGCACGGACTTGGCGTGCACGACCTGCGTCTCCTGCAGCAGGGGCTGCGACTCCTGCCGCGGCTCCCCCGCGCTCCGGCCGTCCCGCGCCTCCTCCGGCGCGCCGTGGCACTGGTCGACCTGGCGGAGCCAAGGACAGGAGCGCGTCAGGCAGGAGTGGAGCTGTGGAGCTGTGTGTTTGCATGTTACGGCAGGTCTCATACAAATCCCATGTCACTCTCTGTCGCAGTGGTTCTCAACCTTGGTACTGGAGTACCACTCTGTATGCTGCTATTCATTCCAACCACAACTGCGATACCAGCATTTTAACAAGCTGTTCATTTTTCTTAATTAGGTGCTTTTCATGTTTAGAGGGATTATTTAACCTGTTAAACCACGTCATGTCAGAATAACTACGCATGCCATGAAGAAGTCCCATATCCTTACAGTGCCAACTGCGCTATATTGCAAGCGATCACAAGGTCTCAAAAATGTTTAACTCATCAAATTACAGACTGAGGTGAACAATTGGGCTCATTATTTGGTAAAAGTGTGGACACCTGGCCACGGAAACTAACAAATGGTAGAATTCAAAGACAACACAAATGATAATGAGAACCTGCATTGTTCTAACAGGTTTAAGGATGAATTTATGCAAGAACTTGTACACAAGTGTTCAACAACCTTAATAGAGAGACTGGCAGTTGCAAAAACCAGCATATACAGGAGTCCCCAGGACAAAGATTGAGAACCACGGCCCTACTGGAAACAAACAACTGAGTTTGTGTCGGGAAAGGTGGATCTCAAAGACAATGTGCTGATGTCCACTAAATGGAGACTTTAGACTAAACGAGACCAAACAAACTCAAAATAAAAAAGGGAAAGAAAGAAGATAAGACCATACTTGTGTATTATTTTTACCGTAGCTTAAATTTAGGACATCATTCATATCGCCATTTTCTTCAACTTAAATCTGACACTTTTATCTGTTATGTCAAATACATACTGTAAACTCGTGTTTCTGTGAATAGTTTCAGAGGACATGAACAACTTTTGCAAAACTTGTCTTTCCTACAACCTGCTTTTGGGACGCATAATCACAAACTGGTACGGCCATAAGCCCCCTCACTTCACACCATTCCCAGCCCTCTGAGCCTGAACAGAAAGCAAGCTTATAAACCCTGTGGCTGATTAGCGACAGGTGGCTCCAATCAAACCAGCTGTGCTCAATGATACCAACTAACTAACTAAGGAAATGGCTCCACCACTCTCAGCCCAGAACACGATAAAGCAGTCACCGACTGCCGCAATTCAGTAACCACCGCCAACTATAACACCAGTACACTATTTCATGCTTCCAATTCCTTCAAATTCTGAAGAGCGTGTTAGTCATTGGTTTACGTGCCTTTAATCTGAGCACTACCTGTGTTTTGTAAAGCCAGCCCTCAGTCTTGTTAGATAATGGCAATGAGGACAGCAATGAAATGCACTAGGGGTAACAGAACCTAAACTCCATGTTTCATGTTACCTATTTTGGTAAAAAAGACAAAACAATTTTAGATCGTAAGCAGACACCTTGTTACCTTTCTAGTTATTCACACTGCTGCTTCAAATAAAAGGCGATCAGCCTCGCTCTAAATACATGAATCGGGTGTGTCTCTCAGTACAAAGCCACGCATATTTGAAAGATGAGAACCTCGGCTATCAAATTACAAGCACAAAGAAAGACAGAGCTAAAGTAGCAAATCTGTGTTGATAATGGTGTCGCCATTCTCAGGTTCACATGTTTACAAGAAACAATCAGGATGTTATCAGGGCTTTTAAAGAACTTGGCCAAATGTATTCTGTGATCTGCTACATCCAGCCCTAAAATATACTGGTGGGCTGAACCTTTCTGCAGATGTAAAAAATAAAATATATAAAAAATGAAAAAAAGATTTAAAAAATAGTAAGGAATCCAGATTGCTTACCATATTGATCTTCACCTCTTCACTCGGATCACTTGGGGTTTCTATAACACAAGGAAGCAGACTTTAACACATGTTGTTTTGACCCATGTTCCAGCATGTACAGTCTAAAAAAATCTCATAAAAAAAGACCAATCATAAAATTGCAATGAACTAACATTTCTATTACGAAGCGTTGGCAAGTACATATAATGAAATCAGTCATATTAAATACATAGTATGTTGCATAATTTTAACCAAGTCTGTATTTGCAAGTAAGATCAAATTAAATATATTGTGCACACAAGCACAGAAAGAGATTTGGCCACTGTAGTAAAGTCTGTACACTTGTACAATACCCTGAAAATTTAATTTAGAAATTAAATGCAAACACAACAAGGACAGATTTAATAAAAGGAAACAAGACCAGGTTAAAACCTAGTATATGGCTGGACCCAACACACGTGATCAGGCCAACCAATGGTGTAGCTTCACCACTCACTCAGTCACGCAGTCACAGACATTCGAGTTTGTAGGGCTGGAACCGCTGTTGCGGTCCAGCCAAAAACAACATTACCAACAATATACAACTAAATGGGAAATATGTTCAGACTCCAAATGAAGTCAAAATATGTAATGTCCTATTTGTAAAAATGTCAGCAAAAATAAACATCATGTAGATGTTTCTGGTGTGCGTTTATATTTTGAACTCCTAGGTATTACTGTATGTTGTGGGAGTTTATCCTAACTAAATTTTGGCTATCCTTGTAATCAGCGGTTGGATGATAACTACAGCCCTTCTTCAACTTCAATACGATGTGGCTTTAAAGTGTTTTTTGTTAACACATTATGAGTCGCAGAAGCAATGCCTTTGTGGATTAGTTATGAATAAATATTTAATTTTAGGTACTTGGGCAAAAGGTGTTTTCCCCACATTTGAGGACTTGGGGAAAAGGTTTTGTGGACTCTTTAGCCAATCACCGACTTAGATGAAGCACTTAAGCACTGAAAGACACCATAAATCAACAGACAATGCTGGCCTTCATGGTTTGAGTTTGAAATCCCTGCTATAAACGTCCTCTCTCACCTGTCCTTTCGCCAGACCGCCTTCTCCACCAACACCACAAGACAGCAGCAATTCCAATGAGAACCAGTACACACATCACGGAGATAACCACTGTTTGAATAAAAGAAATATAAATTTTCATACTGTTATCAATTATCAAATATAATCTGTAACAAAGTGTAGATACTAGACTATGTTTTTTTCTACTACAGAGTGAAAGAATAGATTACTAAAGTCATTTGCAACATCACTGTCCTGTAAAACTGAATAGTCTAGAAAATCATGGATGCGATAAGATCCATCTGAACCCCAAATGCTAATTCTGTGATTTAAAAGCAAGAACACGTTTTTTGCTTTTATCCACAGATAAAATATTTTGCTGAAACTTCAATCCATCTAAAAGACAAGACACAGCTGAGCAAGTCACATAGCCAGACTGTGCGCTATACCTGGAACAGTGGCATCAGTGGGGGAGCTTATAGTGGGGGTCACAGGGTCAGTGGGGATAGGAGAGATGGGGGATTGCTTTTTTCTACACACGGTGTTCAAGGTGCGGGTGCAGTTCTGAATCTTCTCCTCATCCTCTTTACACCTGAAAAACAGGTGATGAGCAAATGCATAAATCCAGGTCTCAATAGCTGTGCAACAATACGAGTTTGTGACCAGAAGAGAGCATGGAAAGGGAACTTACTTGGCACACTTTTTGCACACCTCACATGGTTTGTCCATCTCACAGAAGGAGCCACGTTTGCACTGACACTGCGCGTTCTGAGTCGCGGTGCAGGGCACTATCTCCTCTTGATCTGTAGAGAGACAGTCACTTGTTCAGAGAGTACTTCTGTATGTACGGTATACCTTCTTCTGGGATTAACTCAATTACATACGGCTCTTGCTACAGATACCGCTTAGTAGTACTGCATTTGTGAAGGTCTTTTCTTTCTTTTTGTTAATCTGAACTGGCACAATGTAAGGCCATCTACAGAAAGCCTATTTAAAGCATACAGACACAAAGCACTAATATGAAGTTAAAGATTTATTACTTGGTATTTAGCAGAGTTTAGCATTTAAAGCAGCTTTAAACAGAATCTAGCTGAGCTGGTAAAAAGCTGATCGGCACCTTTGGGCGTCGCCATGGTTATCCTGCTTGAGAAACATTTACTCAATATGCCCGAGGGTTAGGGCTTTACAACCATTTACAGTGTTCATGGCAAGAACTCTTAAGGGGAATTCCAACAAATAGCTAATACATCATATTTCTTTTAATACACCCAGCACACAATTAGCATTTCTGGATCAAGATCAACTTGAAGTTTCCATACCAGGAATCATTTTACTCTATGCTTACTCCTTTTTATTCTGCTCTATATTTTTCTAAGGATCATAAAATGTGCTTTAAAAATAGATTTATTATTTTATGTTTCACTCATATTTTTCCACTACAAGTTTGTGAAAGTGATCCGATTCGTCTTTGGTCTTTTGGTTTCGTGTTTATTTTGTATTCTGAAAGCTGCTCATTGTTAGGGCCTTTTTATTTTGTCAATGTGGCAAAATCGGTAAAGGAATATCTTACAGTATATAAGAAGAATATTTTGATTATCTAGCAATATAAACTAGAAAATATAATTATGCTATAAATATAAACCCAAGCGTACGCTCCTGTGAATCGGAGCGCTGAAAGGGTCAGGTGCGTGACGCAGACGCACTCACCCCTGTGGCACGGTGTGCAGGTCAGGCAGCGATCCATCCCAGTCGCGTGTTCTGTGTACGTTCTGGGTTCACAGGGAGCGCAGACGCCTACTTCCGAGGCCTTCTCACAGGGCGTTTTCACATAGGTACCTGTGACAAGGCATGCATGCATCACTGCTTACCCAGGCGGTCTACAATATCTACACTGCTCTCAAATGAAATGAAGATATCATATCATATCAAGCACAGCAAAATCCCCACTGTTAAATTAACTCTAACAGAGGTTATACGAGTCTAACAAGGAAAAAAATGTTGATTTTACTTTACAAATTGTCCTATGGGCCATAGAAATTTTTTTGAAAATTTCAGTATAATAAAGCAATTCATTAATACAAAAGAACAATTTATTTATTTGGACTGAAAAATCCAGCCAGATTCTGTAGGGGCCTTGATATTGCGCCTGGGGCATATTGCCTCCACGCATGCAGAACATGGGATCATGTTGCGCGCTGTGACATCACACATTCTGCATGTATGCGCATTTCATTTTCTCACCAGCTTCGCAGTTGTTGCAGCAGCGGCCGTCATGCGCATACTGTCGGTTTTCAATACACTGGATCTGCGGGGCAGTCTTGTTCCATTCTTCATTCCGTGGCCGATTCAGCCCCTGGTCCGCAACCTCCGCAGCCACGGGGAGGATTAGGCACGCAATTATAACCTAGGACAGAGGAGTCACAGTCTCCATTACCAGCGAATAGGAACTCGGTACTCTTATAACAAACCGTGAGGGAGCAATCACTCGCTTAATCTGAAGCATCTGATCTGCGCATCAGTAGGAAAGCAAATCAAGAAAAGCGAGAAAAAGCATAGAGAGAGCATAGTTTAGTGCTTGGCTCGATGCAGATTTCAAATGGCACACCACAGCCATAATTATTTAGTGAAAGACATGACGGCCAATATAAGGTAAGTGATCAGTAAGAATTTGCCAAAGTCTTCTGTTAGTCACTCAGCCAACAAAAGATTCCTCATGAACAAGGGAAGCTATCCACTCAGGGAAGAAAAAAGAAAGTAAAGGAACGTTTGCTGTTATCAAAGAAAAATATGAAGAACCTACATTTTTAATACAATAGGAACCCATATAACATGCAGTAGCCTAATTTAGGTTAACACCATCATCACCCAAACAAAAATGGAAACCAATGTCATTAGTAGTTTTGGATAATAATAATAATAATAATAATGAGCTCAATAATACAACAGAAATAATACAATAGTGTTACATTCATAAAATAACTTAACTACTAATAAAAATAGCAACCATCTATAAAAAACACTGAAAGTGAAATGCACAATTGTATGCAAGGGAAATGAAAAAGGCAGCATTTCCGTATTTCATCCATGCTATATAGCCAGGTACTATGACTGCATTCTCATTGGGCTTAATTCTGTTGAAAACCAAATATTTACAAATTGTTATAGGACATCTTTGAAATTGCATACTGAAATGACTAAATAGGAAGCATTAAATAAACTGCTGTATGAACCATGTAGGTAACTGGTTCTAAAATTATATCTTGAGGCTCATGCAAAACAAGATTTTTCACTTTTCCAAAGTTTGCATGATATCACCATATAGCCTATTATCCGAACTGGTACAATCCACTCAATTATTTCACATGATAGAGCTGAAGAGACAAATGGCGCCATTTTAACAGCTTTCAAACTAAAATAATGTGTTTTGCTTGTTTTCTTTTCTACAGCACCGTGAAAAAGTATTTGCCATTTCCTGATTTCCTCTATTGCATATTTGCCACACTTAATGGTTTCAAATCTTTAGACAAAATATAATATTAGATAAACTGAGCTCAACCCAGAGTTGTTTCACAAAATGAACCGAGTGATCTTAAAAAAAAAAAAATCCATTCGTGTAGTTACCCTATAATCTGGAAGTTATGTGGCAGGGATTTTGGCCAGCACATGAGGCTATGCGCACACTGGCATCACCTCTGAGCAGAAAGCACACAGTTCACAGTTCACAGTTATCTTCTTGGCCACACAAATGAACTGAGGCGGGGAATATATTGACCGGCTTTATTAAAGGGGCCAGACTGCTTTTAACATCTCCAGCTAATGATATCGATTTTCCGGTCTAACACCACTCCATCCATGTTTACTGGTAGTGTGAACAAGTTAGCAAGCGCATTATTAATAATGACTCAATTCAAAACTATTTTAATAGCAGAAAACATTCCTCAAATGCAGCTTGAAAAAGGTGAACAGAAGACCTCAGAAGCAAGAGAACACTTGAGAAGACAGATCTAAATAACCTATATATTGTACATATATTTAGACTTAGGCCTAGGCCTATACCTAGGCCTCCCAAAGACAGACTCTGGTAAAGACAATAGGCTATATGTTTATGGTATATTCCAGCTTGACAACTTGAAATTCCAGCCAAACCAGTTTGCGACCCATTCTGCATGCACACTGAACTTGTAAGACTTACAAGTTAGACAGTGTATTAGCCTATATGACATTAATGAGGCACAAGAGGCTATGGACTATCATTAACATTGGCTTGTCTTAGCGCTTTATCAGGTTAGAGCCACAAGTAATCTATCCTACATTCTGAATTGAAAAGGCTTCCATCTTCCATCTTGTGTTACAAACCACATGTTACAAACAACCGAGTGCAGGCCATTAGTGTAGGCCTGAGCTGTCCTGTTACTGTTTGTGTGTTAATTTAGCATTTTTCTGTAAGGGTGTTGTTCTGTAAGGGCTGCCAGTCCTGTTCACTCCCGGACGACGTGATGCAGTGACTCACAGCACACTTGAAAAGATGAAGAATTAGGCCTCGTTTTAATGGCGCAGTTCTCAGCATAAAAGGCTTGCCGGCACTGCAGCCTTATTAGCGCCGTGACTCCAGCGGCATGCTCTGGAATGCGGCCATGCCTTGTTATTGTAAGGGAGTTTCCTAGACAGAAACGCCGTGCTCGGCTCTCGGCAGACGTCAGAATTTCCACAGGCTCGCTTTAGTTGAGGGACCAATGAGGTTGCACTTACAATCGCACCATTCTGATCTATCCAAATAATCTGCGAGCGCTAGCAACTCAGAGGGGAAGAGAGAGAAAAAAGCTCATTTCCTTTCTTGGGACATTGGAAGCAGCTCAACACAAGGCTCCAGACTCATGGATATATTATTTCCCAAGTAGCGGCAGCCAATGAGGGTGCTTGCGTGGGCTGCTTAAGGGACCAGGCAGAGCTTTTTTCTTCCTGTAGCTAATAAGAAGTATCTGTTATCCAGACATAAGACAGCATCAAATGAAAATGAAAAGGCTTTTGTAAAGGAAAAAATAAACTCTCCTATTTTTATAAATGGCGGCTGAATAAGCTTATTATTCTTTTTCTCTACCACATGGCACCTAAGCCCTTTCTCAGATGCAATATCAGTATTTTCCCCTACAATAGCCATTATGATTTTAGGCCAAGATCACATAGTCCATTGTGCTCTTCTCTTTCTTAGGTTAAATGCGAGGTGTGAAAGATTATACCCATACTGTATCAAATCACCCTGACCTGAATGTCGTCCATGTGACATGGTATCTCCTTGCAGAAGTAAAAGCATTTTACTTTCCTTTAATCTAAATTTATTTGAAATTTCTCCTTCCTGAGCCATGTCAATTTCTTGCTTGCAGGCCTAACTTCCAACACTGTGCACAGATTATTAGATTTGCTCATCTAAATAATGTTAAGACTTGTGGTTCTGGCTGGTGCCATACCTAAAAAAACACCCTCGGGGTGGGTGGCTTTCATTTGCTACAAAAATACAAAAAGCCTTTCACAAACAATTTAGGAAATGTTCTTTCGGCCAGGCATAGGCTACACCAAGAGGAATACCACCTTTTTAATTTTTGTTCAGATCCACCACAAGAAAAATTGGACACAGCCCTGAGAATGTACTGTAGATTGATATCTTGCACTCAATAAGTAGGCTAATTCTCAAACAATCGCACTTTAGGATTAAACCCGTAACTGATCATATTAGGCTATAGCATTATAGAAACACAATCATTAGCCTTGTTGTAATTAGGCTGTTTGTACTGAGTAAGTCCAGTAATCAGTAACATTTTCTCACTCATTTCTAATTTGTGAACAATTAGTCACACATTAGGTATAGTCAGTACACTGTATGCGAAAACTACAGCACACAGCCTAATTGCAGTTACTGTATGTGTAATTTCATATCAACCATGCTCTTTAGCCCGATTCTGAAAACTGCTTACTGTCATTTACCCTATTTCTACATAAAAAGGCAGCACCACAATTCATTAATAACAAGAGCACAGAAACACCAGAGCATATAGCCAGAAATCAGCTCCTCCAGAAATATTAAAACATTTTTAAAAGACCTCACAAGGCATTTTTATAAGCAAAATGGACACATGCTGTTTTTGAAAGTTTTAGCATAAATGTGACACCAGTCTATATCACGGTGTTTTCTACTTCACCACCATGAAGCCAGCTCTGCTGTCCTGCCTTCATGCTTATAAGCCTGGCTTTACCCCCCTTTCCCACAGGATCCAAACAGGGGCTGTGAAGTGACATCACATCCGGTCCTCTTATGCTGCCTCTGATTCACATGATTCCCTAACGCACCCATTTTAGGAAACCTGTTCTTCAAGTTCTGAAAGCAGGTGCACGCACTGAATTCTAATCAGGAAAAAAATAATCTGGCAAAAAATAAAAAGTAAACCTCTGAAAAAGTAAAACTAAGAGTGAGTTTTACAATGACTTCAGAGTGAACTGAAGTGACTAAACAGAATTCTACAGAAATTCTGTAGCAAGCTGACTGGGCTGACAAAGGCCTTTTGCCTTCTTTGTCAACACTCAACACTGCTTTTTTTGTCAAAATATAAATTTCAGGGTGCAGCCTTCTTTTTCCTCTTTGTTGGTCATTTCTTTTTGAAGTCAACACACTGCTAACATTACCTTTTCCCACTGGGTCTCCCTTACAAGCATATAGGCTAGGCCAAGTTCTCAATTTGTGACTAACAAAGAAACATCAAGGCTACTGCTTAGAGGAAAGAGCAGAACTCACTGTAGGCCTATACACTGTAAAGAATATTAAAGACTGACTGACTGGACAGATGGCTGGGCACGTATATACACACAAAAACCTTTTTCATCAACAACCACAATGTGGTATGGATTTCCTCCATGAAGTGGACATGAAAGACTGAAAGTTGTAACCATAACCTCAGTGAAAGCAATTCTTCAAACCCACAATCACTCAGAGCTGGCTCTTTACCATGACACAATGCTAGTCTTCTGAGCTGTGAGATCTCACTCAATATGCTGCAGACTGCAGTCTACAACATTACAGTGCTTTACAGTAATCTCTTCCTATTTTGTTTCAGGCGTTTAAATTGGTGCTTGGCAAACTGAAGAAGCCATATTCACTCAGCAGTTGCTCTCAATTATAAGGCCTTATCTAGTTAGCCAGTCCCCCAAAATATTTATTGAATTATGTTTTCAAGTACAGTAAGCTTCTTTATTTTAAGAAACTGAGTCCAAAAAACCACCTTTTAATTTGTGACAGATGATTTCAATCAAAAGCTGTCAGATAAAGAAAAGCATGCTACTCCTCATTGCTCAATAATTCCAAAATGGAGGTCCCCTGCATCAAGCTTTCATTCTTGCAATTTTCTGTTGAGGTATACCTCACACAACTGTGCACAGGCTTTCAGTATGAAAATGCCTTAAACCTTCTTTTTATAAGTCTATGTGAATTTCCAGCAATACACATAAAATTCTAAACAAGACTGCTGAACTAGACTGTCAAAAGTTAATGTAAGCATGACCAATAATGGATCCCTTAAATATTGCATGATTTGGGAAGACAGTTCATATAGGTCAATAAAACACAAAAATAACAGGTTAAACAGGTTATAACAGGTTGAGTCAGAAAAACTAAAAAGTCAGATCTCGGAACCGCCTTTGTAGGAACACAGGATGTTCAGAAACAATGAAGGTTCCATGAACAGGAATTCATGGATGCGTGTGTGGAAGTTATTTTTAACTCAAGGAAACAAACACTGAGAAATGATGAGATTTCCTATGGTTATACTCACTGTTTATCAGTAAGGCCTCTAGAGTGTGAAAATCCCATCTACAACCTCAAATTTACCTTCTGATCAATACAACATGAGTTTGAGGTAAATCATGTCAAGGCTATCCATTGTAGAAAAAGTACATCTTGTATAATGCAAATTAATTTTCAGACAAACAGTAAAAATGCGGCAATTCACAGGTATAATTCCTGGATTTAGTAAGCCCTTCTATGTCTAATTTACTACAAAAAGTTTTCATTCTGAAATTTACATCATATAGTATATGGCAGGGATAACAAATACAAAACCTGGAGGGCTGTAGTGTCTGCTGATTTGTTGTGTTCCCACGCATAATTTCGATACCCAAACCACTTCAGTGCAAACCATGCCCTGTAGTTGCAATGAACGTTCAAAATCGATTTCATTGGTCAATTGATGAGAGCGCTGATTGGTAACAATTTCAATGCACAATACTTAATTAATACACCGCCTTTTTAATTACTGTTATTAGCGTTATATCATTAATTAACTTAACTGTTTAATGGCATTATGTCAGTGTAGAAAATAGGCTATTACATTTTAGGAGAGGGCAAACTTTGCTCCTGCAATCTAAAATCTGGGGGCATTGGATGGATTTGAAAATGGATTAAATTAATGACATCATTTTTCATCTTTACATTTAAACAAGGTCTTGTATTTGCATTTGAGTGATAAAAATAAGAAAAGAAGTAGGCCGGGCCTACCATACCACTGACAATACAAAAATGGTCAGTGGCATATTGCAATTTAAAAAAGGTTCAAATTTCGAAACATTTTCGCAAAATCTATATTGTCATTGCGTATTGAGCCTGGCGAGGGACTCCAAACCTTCAAGTACCCCCTGTAAACACAGGCCATAGATACAATGGTCAAAATCTGGATATATTCAGTCTACAGTACTTTTCACGACGTCCACGTGATATGAAGCATTGGCCTGCATGTTGGCAGCAGGTATCCAGGAGGATGTTGCATGAAAAATTGTGTGGAATTCCTCAATTCATAATAGACACTGGAGAAAACGCAACAACAAAATATGTACTAATCTAACGACAGAGTTGTTGGCAGAGTTTAACACGAATGTTAAAATAGTAGGCTAACAAGAAATAAAATTAAGCCATGCATATCGAGTACTGGGAACTACATATTTCTTTAAGAGGCAAGGGCTACTCCAGAAGAACAATAAATAAAAATGAATACAAAGTTATAACGTATAACTAGTAGCTATTAACATGATAATTTCTTAATACAGGCACGCACACTCGTTTTGACCATTTATGGTCTTCCTCCGGAAACCGTGACATCAATCGAATTTAGCTGCAAATTAGCAGTTAGCTTATAGACTTAGCCTAGTTTTGGGTTTAAACCACGTACAGCTAGCGATAGACGTGTACACATTAGTGTTAAAATGGTTTTGGTAAGCAAAAATGAATAGCCTATCAATCCGCAAAATCCCACTTTACCCGGAACGCGTTATGGAAAGTTAATCAGAAAAGTTACAGTAGCAGTTCATCCTACTACGACCACTTGCCGGTACGAAGTTCATGGTTAACCTACCAAGACATTCCGCGACAGTTTCACGTTTTGCTGTTAAATACTATTTCATAAAGGTTGTAGGGAAAAGCACAAATAACTAGAATTGGCAAATGTAGAGATTTGCGTCCTTATTGACAAGTTTACGCGATAGCAGCATTTTACATCTCGCTAATTTAATAGTACCCTAGATTCATTTACTCTACTATTTTTTATTTCTGTCTAGTAGAACTTGCAGTTATGGGACGGTCAAAGGCAGACGTATACAACAGTACCCAAAGAACAAGCCCATTTTAGGCATATCTCAATCAAACTGTGATTCCATACTGTAAACACTAGCCTACCATTCAAGCTAAATGTTTGAGAGGGAATAGGATGGCATCGCTTCGAGACTTACCGTCATTTTAAAGTTCATTTTAAAATGAGGTCCCCAATTCCAACGTGACATGAATCAAGAAAGAATATATAAATGTTTTCAGAAAATATATCCAGATTTGTCTTTGACTTCCAACAAACTTTTCCTTGCGAGCTATAATTACTAGCGCACAGTAGCGTACTCCAGCTCTCTTCAGCGAATAGTATAACTTAGTCATCGACCAGACTTTTTTTTTTTTCCCAAGTATGAGCGTTACACCCCCTGACGTAAACTCGATGAAAAATCCAACAAATGCATCGAAAATAAAGTTGTTTTTCTCATCGCAGGAAACCAGACTTGTCTGTGATTGGATTCGATTATCCTACACGGAAGTTTTACACCAATAAGAGTTGGGTGGTGAATTTGTTTGGGAAGTTAGTGGCGTGGAGCTTCGTTCAGTGGACTGCATATAATCTAGGCAGATTGTATAGCCTACATATAGCCACACAGGGAATACGTACTATATTCAAAACCATTATTATTACTTTTGTACGCTACACAAGACGATAGTCCATTTTGGGGAACTAGGAAACACAGGATTCTGGATACTGTGCATCATAGTTAGTCCCAGGTATTGTAATGTGGAAGCATAGGGTTTTGGTTTAAATTTGGATGTACTCATCATTGCCTAGGTGGTTGTCCTATCTGAACAAGTACACACACTTTTCCTCATTTTTCTATCCTTGTGGGGACATTTGGTTCTCACAAAGATAGTAATACATGGCCACACACACACACACACACACACAAACAGGGTCACTCAAAAAAGTTGTGCTGTAATTCTGATGGGGGTGCTGGTGCCCAAAATCCCTGGCAGCGCCCCTCCTTATAGCAGCACTGTAATTTGGTGAAGTCTCTGCTTCTTGTACTGAGGATTCATGCCTGAAATTGATTCCACAAAAGAACCTGAAAAGCCTCACATTTTCCAGGAAATGCATTTATTAATTTATATTATGACTGGTGAAGGGGTGAGGTAGTCTGGACTGTGGCTGCTGGCCCACTGATGACAACACTAAATATTGAACCAGTTACTCTCACCTGTGCCTGCTTTGTTTGGACTCTGGAAAAAATTTAAAAAGGCAGAGCCGGAAGGAAGCAAAGCCAGAATTCTGGGGCTGCACCTTTGTAGCTGTCTTGAGGACTTGTAGTGAACTGTTCTCATTAAAGAGGCTGGGTAGGTCTTATTCTCTTTCCACTCTGGTGTGAAGTGTGATAGTGAGGAGTAGCTCTCAGTAGCCCTTTCACATAGTTTTGTATGTTGTATTTTATAGCATCCTATGGACTCCCTGATCCCCATGCCAGTGTGGATGTTTGTCCTAATAGAACTGATCAGTTTTCTTGGTCAGATGATTGTGTGACTGTGTGCTGAGCCTGGGGTACTAGACCACTGCCGACTCTCATACCGCCCACTATCATGGTGCCCCCCAGACAGATGGCAACCTAGGTGATGTCCCTGGTTGCCTATGCCAAGCACTGGCCCTGCAGGCGAAATCACCCAAATTTGAATACAAGATCTCCACTGACAAACTAAATACAACACTTTATACAATAAAAACTTCAGTCAGATAGCCATTGTGACCTCTGAAACATGATTACAGGTGTGCAATTTCCCATTATCTTGCTATATTGCCAGGATTAGCAGTTGAGTGATTCAGTCATATGACTGGTGGTGGCGGGTAGCAACTAAGGGGGTGTCAGGAATGTCACGATCATATCTAAAAACTTGCATTTTCTGAAAAAGGTTATAATTATTTTGTTAAAAGAACAAAGTAACTTCAAAACCTCAATTCACAAGCAATATTCGGATGCATTATTGAAGTAAAAGGTTCATGAGAAAGATTAAATGAGAAACCATTCATAAAATTGTCATAATTATGTTTCAATTTGAAGTAAACTATACGTACACGCACACACACATATATATATACCAAGAATTCCCAAGAAACCCATTTAATTTATCTGACGGAACAGGGTCAACCTAGATCACCTTTTTCTCAGACAAAATGATTAAAGGACTAAAAAAACAAGGCGTAGCCTGTTGAGAGTTGTCGTAAGGGAATGGTGCAAAGTCATCATGAAAATATTTGTGTGGATGGATCACTTAGACCAGGGGTTCTCAGCTCTGTTACACAACTCTTGGTGAGCCTCAGGGTACAATGTTCAATGTGTTTTTTTCTCTTGTTTTTTTCCCCCCTCTGTATTCAATTGATCGAGTGAGGTAGTTGATTTCAGTTAACTTACCCCACCTGGTTTTTTAGGTCAAAACCGATTGCTGATTTTAAAGTAAAAACCAAAACCAGTATACCTGCAGCTCACCAGGACCAGAGTTGAGAAACACTGACTTAGTCTCTGGCCAACAAATCAACACAAATTACACAATTTTTTACAAAAAAAAATAAAATAAATAAATAAAAAATAAAAAGCTCTATTAACTGGAATGTCATCTATTTGTATATTTGCGATTACACAATGTGTTCTTTTATTTGTAATTTGAATTGCCAGCACTAAACTGCTGGTGCCCCCAGTGAAAGCATACAAATGACTTTGCAGTATGCATGTACTGTAGATGCCAAGTAACTCCTAAAGACTGTTACAGCATTTCAATTACACTTGTTTGCAGGATCTGTGTGCTGTAATTGGTTATTTTCCTCATGTAATAAATGCACATGTATTAGCCACAATGTGCCTCAATGCAGATTGAAGATTGAATAAAGTATGTAGGACTCATAGCACAGGGGTAACTGTCAATGGTAAACAAATTTCATTCTTTAATAAAGAAAGCATTGACAAAGCTCCGATCCACACTGGACACCCCAGGGTAATATAGGAAAGGTATAAAAGCGTTTCATAGGTTTCCCAAAACATAAAGTTGGATAGCAACTCTGTGATTAAATAATCTATACACTCACTGAGTTCAGTTTAACAATCGCACATTATATTTTCCGAAATAAAGTACAGTCTGGAAAATGGTGCTGCAAAATACACTGTTCTGACCTGAGCCTACTTTTCACTCTAAAGTTTATTTCAGTTTCTTGTAATCTAATGAAAATTATAATCTAAAAATCAGGGATGTTTGGAGAGCGGTATTTACAATTGTAAATGACATTTCTTTCCTCGGTCAGGAAAAATCTGATTGCTCACGTCTGACGTCTGACAAACTGAGGTGTATATCAGCTGCTGTAATTACTGTTCAAGGAAATAGGCAGGCGAGAGCGCAGAAGAGGTTGAGGCTTAGCAGATCAGCGTTAACCCCACCCCCCCTTCCTCTGCTGCATGAATGGAGAATGACTCATCCAGTTGCTGCAGATTATAACAGTTGGAGTGTTGGCAAAGTTTCCTGGCTGGTTTTTTCCGGATCAGGGCCACTAGGGTGTGTCTTATAATAATGAAATGGACAACAGCATTTTCCATAGGGTGTTTACTCCAAACTTACAAGATCATATACATTACACAGGAAATGTGAGACATTAGTGCTGCATGTTTCCCTCTTATTCTCCACCCCATTATGTAAGTACACAAAGATTTCTTTAGGGGACTGTGTGTAACACACAATTGAATTTGTTGTGATATAGTGTGATTAGCTACTTGTTGTTTTTCCTCTCCATTACATATTTATGTCATACAAGACCCCCCGGAAACAGCTAGCCAATGAATACTGAAATAGATAATAACAATAGTAATCAATCTGTAACCAACACACATACTTGGATTTGTGCAGATCATTTGACCCCTGACCTTTATAGCTACACTCTTAAAACACAAACCATTATATAGCAGCCTGCGATACCTGAGAGCATTGACTTGAAAACATGTTCAAAAACATGATTTAACCCCATTCAAATTTGGCTCCTTACAATTTTTAGATGTGTAATCAAACAATTCACATGTAGTGCACACTCAGCTTTTATTTAAGGGCATTTATACATTTTGTTTCACTATGTAGAAATTACAGCACTTTTTATGAATAGCCCCCCCATTTCAAGGCGTCATAAGGTTTGGGACAAATGGTTTCACAGGTGTTTCTGATTCGTCAGGTGTGTTCAATTGGTTCCTTCATGCAGGTATAAGTGAGTTTTCAGTATCTCGTTTTGATTCCAGCCTTTTGATTGCCTTTGGAGTCTGTTATTGGCGTTTGTCAACATGAGGCTCAGTGCCAATGAAAGTCTATAATTTCATATTTTCCACTTCAAATATTTACTGTGACACATGTAATTGTCTTTTTTAAATTATTCACAGCATTCAGTGCAGTGAATCCCCAAACACAGTGTCCAGGTCTTGAACAGATAATATATGTGAAGAGACTTGATCTTAATCCATTTGGTCTCAGCAAAATAAATTCTGTAGGATTTAATTGAAGTATTTAACATTTCAGAAGGGAATAATAAGGTGGACTGCTAAACTGTCAAGCTAAGTTCTATGAACATAGCCAAAGGGCACAGGCAGGAATTAAAAGCAAATTTCACGCTGATATTATGAAGTATTTATTCACACAGAGGATTATAAATGCACAGAGTAACTCACAGGTTTTTTTATGTGGAGAGATAATTGCATGTTTTTAAACCAAATTCAGGTTAAGTGATCCGTTCTCTTCATGGTACTTTCCAGTATTCTTCTGTTGCTAAGGTGCCATTTTGGAACGAGTTCACTAAAACCACAGTCAACAACTGACATTCTTATCTCAAAAGTAACACTTCGTGGAAAAGAGCTGCAGTCTGAGATTATTGCTTCACTGAACATGTTAAGCAGCTATGTTGGCTATCACCTCTCCACAGATTCCAAACAGAATTTATTTTTTTGTAAAAATTGTCCAGCTGTGCTTAGGTAACAAGTAAATGTGACCTGGACATTTAATGATATATCACATTATCTAGGTATAAATTAGATTTAGTTATTGAGCATGAATTGGGACTACACTAAAAGTGACATGTTGTTAAAACAACAGACTGAACACCCACCACAACCCTCTTTAGCTATCCACCTGTAACGTGTATTGCTTTTATTTTTAATGCTGGTGGTATCAGACTAATAGTGTAGTACTGTATTGCACATTTTTCAATTGAGAATGCTATGAATGTTGGTTATGAATGTGGCTATTGTGCCCTCGGTGGTAGTACTGCACATTTGTATTCATGATGGTAACACTGATATTTTCCACTTTGTGAGCCACAAAGTACATATAAAAAATCATAATGCTCACCAGTTAAAAGCATTGGAACAACAGACAGGAGACAGCAGCTCTTCTCCATAGTCAAGAAAATTCATATAAGAATATACCTGGGAGATACGGAGAGTTTTTGGGTATGTTTAGCAAAAACACAAGGATGAATATAAAGGAAAGATTTGTGTGTACAAATTCCTTATTCTCTAGAACTAATACACAAGCAAGGGTTTTAAAAAAATCTATTTGAGATAATGAAGACCTTGCTAATACTCCTACATTAAGGAGGCAACCTCCACTCTTCCCATGCGCTTCACATGACTCTCATTATTAGTCTCTGCACTTTGCCCCCTCCCCCCTCCCTCTCTGCACAGCACACAGACTTCCTGTGTGTTCTGGATTGAATGGTATGCAGGGAGAGTGGGTGGCGGGGAGGCCACGGATGTGACATCTTACAAGTGTCTGAGTGAATGCAGTTGTCCAGGCAATGGAAGAGTATCAAAGAAAGCAGGCTGAATTTACATGGAAGTTGAGGAAGGGTGGGGACTCTCTCAACCGGTTTTGACCAGATTCTGAGCTGAGATCATTCCTTCTGACTGGGCTGCAGACAGTCAGGACATCTGGTGCACACAGCGTGTTACAGTACAGCGGCACAAATTGAGCTCAAAAGGGTCTGATTTTCTACAGAGAATTATCTATATGTGGATCCTTTATAGACAGTGGGCACTGTCAGTAAGGTACCCATATGAGTTCCAGTTCCACCACTTACATTTCAAGGCTTTTTTTATATATAGGAATGAAGTATGGACTTTCTTACCTCTCTTTGAATGTGTGCCGATTTATTTATTTATCTGTTGAAAATGCAGAAACCAAACACAGAGCCGGATTAACTAAATAACTGATAAAACATAACTGCAATCTGAGCAACTATATATTTTTTTTATTGACATTTAAGACTAGTATACAACAATAGACATAATACCGCCACCTTCTGGCCATAAATATACAGCACCTTGGAGGTTTGAAATTGTTGGACTGATTGAACTGGTGCTGGATAAAAACCAACTTAAAAGAACATACTCAGAAAATGTGTGGATATTTTCTCCTGTACATAGTATTAACAGGCTGTATATGAAATTTACAAACTAAACTATGAAGATTCCAAAATGCCCATAATTTCAATCACAATATCTCTCAGTTCCCATGATAATGGCAAGGATGTGTCCATATACAGTATATGTCCATTGTCTTGTCTATTAACCCCATATGCACCGCATTCACAATTCACAGCAGCTATACTGTACAAGGCACAGACATTGTGAATCCAAGGCAATGAGCAAAATACAAAAAAAAAGGAGAAATACACTAAATCTTACAAAGAAGTATGTTACATTTGTTTCCCATTTTAAAAATGGTTGACTTATTCTTCTGAGTGTGTGCTTTGGTTTTGGACAAGAAAGATGTGCTGTCCTGTACCAAGCCAGAAGACAGACTTAGACATGGTGAAGGAGCAGATTCATTTAGTTCATTCTACATTTCAAACCAGAGGCAGTCAGCAGCCCTTCCCACAGTGACTTGATTAGATATGTACAACAGCTGTATGTCCATAGGAACACAGTAATCCCTGACGCTCAGTGTCATGACTTTATGCATCTACACTACACAGATAGCAAACATACTGTATTACCATTTATGAGAATAGTTTTGCAGACTTTCTAGAATTATACAATCTTGCATGAGAAGTTGTCACAGAATGAATCAGTGAGACCATAGGCCATGGCCAATCTGTCAGATCCAACAGGAATTTGGAGGCAGTATGGGTATATTGAGATGCCAACCCTGCAAATAACCCTGTCAGCAACAGCACAAGGTGAGCTTCTTATTTTCTCTGATGCAAAGTATATTTTATGATGTCACATATTTTAAAATAAGCTATAATTTAGCTTGGCAGACAGCAAATGTTACACCAGCAGCTTTTCAAATATCCTACAAGCTGTCTCATCTCTCGAATGATTAGATTAGGACATGAGGAAAGGGGGAAAAAAGTTTTGGTGTACACACTTATGCAATGACCAAGCATTAAAAACATATATCCTTAATATATTTCAAAAACATATGGTCCTGCCAGGAGTAGGACTGTAGAAGTGGGATTCAGTCTGACAGGGTTCCTTGAAATACTGCAGCATTTTTTCTTTCAAAATTGTGGCGTAAAACCTTCAAAATATGAAATCAAAATGTAATAAAACTGAAATCTTTTGAACCTGAGCAAAGTAAAAATTAGAATCATGCAACAATTAAGGCAAGCATCATTCTTAAATATCAAATTATATAAATATGATAATAAAAACAAGATTTTATATCTTAGATTAAAGAGCAGAAGTCATTTTTATTGTGCACACAAATTTATGAAACCACATGCTACAATACAGCCAAATTAGATTATTTGAACTATTTAATTTAGGGAATTGGAGTGCTGCATCTGATTGTCAATGCTGGTATTTGGCTGAAAGGAACACTTAAGAAAACAATACAGTAGTTATGGTCATTGAGTTATTCATTCTTTTTTACTGGGAACTGACAATGAGTCAAAAGTTCAGACCATTTGATCCAGTGCAATTCAGTCATGTCATTATGCAATGACTGCAATTTATAACCAACATGGTCATAACAGCAATACAATGACTGCATGAGCATTCTAGATTTAATAGGCTGCATAATGGAAAGCCCAGCCAGTTTTCAGGATCAGTGATACAGAAAGATATGAAAAGTGAAAGATTTGCTTTTAAAAAGCATTATATATTAATACATGAATCTTATAATTTGGTGCTCTCTCACCTGTGGTGTTGTATAACCTGCAGGGTCTGTGATAATAATAATAATAATAATAATAATAAATAATAATAATAATAATAATAATGAACATATCTCCTGCTGCCGTTTTGTTATTTGTCACATCTTAAATGCAAATGAAAGCACTTTCCAGAACTTTGTAAAGAGATTCAACTCTGAAGAAACATTCTTCTCAGAATGCAGAAATGGAGCAGAGAAAAACGGCAAAAGGAAACCTTTTGGTCTGCTAAATGGTAAAGGCTTTGGCGAGGCCTCTGCAAATGGATAACACTTTATTCAGATCAACATTGTTGAATTGTTTGCAAAATTATATTTATTCAGAGATAGTAGCTTGCAAGAAATATACGAGATATACAGAACCTCTTGAATACGATTACTAGGCTGGCTGTTACAAAAGACGCAGAAGGAACTCACTGAAATCACAAACCACCACATTTGTAGCTTTTTCATCTTTTCTTTTTACAGCAACATGTCATTTTCACTGCTCACTGCAAAAGCTGTCAGGACCTTGAGGGGGGAACTGTGTGCTGTTATAATGGACATAATACTGGATGGGTCACATATAAGTTAATTAAAAGCTTAAAACATAAAGGACTGCATTTATATAGCGCTTTTATCCAAAGCACTTGACAATTGATGCTTCTCATTCACCAGAGCAATTAGGGGTTAGGTGTCTTGCTCAGGGACACTTTGACACACCCAGGGTGGGGTTTGAACTGGCAACCCTCCGACTGCCAGACAACCGCTCTTACCTCCTAAGCTATGTCGCCCCTATATTTATATTCACATTGAATATAAAAGGCTTTGTCACTTGGATATGACCAACACTAAGCCAGTTCAGTTCAATGTAGTATTCACAGTACAGTAAGTTAGCTGAAACCTTACTACAAAATAATTGCATCAATATAACTGAAGAACCTAAATGAAGTGTATCAATGAAAAATAATATCCTAAAGCTGTGTGTCCATAACATATTTCTCAATACCATTTCTCAATTGCTACCATACCAATTTATAAGTTCAAACCACTGCATGCCAACATACCTTCAATATTCTTGACAAAATGTCACGCTAATTTTGAAAATGTTTTTCAACAGTGAGGAGTGAACCTGGATTGACTTTTTTACGTTCACAGGTCATTGGCTGGACTCAAGGTTTGAGTGCTATTAATACAACTTTTGCTGTGCAAAAGTGACTCCCTGACAGTAAGTCCAACTGCTAAAGCAGTATAATTGCACTGTCTTTAGAAAACTACCCAACGACTCAAATATCTTCAAAATGGCCCTCAGTGGGCTCCTTCAAATTGCACACGCCAATAAGCACACAAATAAATTAAGTGAATAATTTGTTTAACATGGGTAGAAACATATCATGCCGCATCCCTGCAGACCTAGACTTTAGAATTTCCTCGCCAGCTTTGTCTTCCTTTAATTGCATCTGGTTCTGACTGCCAATCCATGTTCCTCCATTGTTTGCAAGACTGATCTGTGCAAATTTGCTGAGGCAGATAAGTGCCTCACACAGCTGGCTGGAGAGATCTTCTCTGCTGGTACCAAGTTACCGGCCAGTCTGCTTTCTACTTTGTTAAAAAGACTATTTTGGGATCCCACGACTCTTACTGCAATGCAGCCTGAAAATGTCTTTCGCATTCTCAAACAGTTTATACACTGTTTTCTGAGATTTGATCCTTATTTAATAGACTATAAACATACGGCATATGTAAACATTTGATGGGGATGTGTGGCTGCTCTAAGCTTTGATTGAAACATCTGTGTAATAGAGCATAGAGCAGAGGTAGGCAAAGAGGGCTGTATCGGTCTGGTTTTCATGCCTTCTGACTTCAATTATTTAATTAGCCATAACATTTCTTGATAAGTCTATGAATGTCAGCCGAAGACTGTTCTTGTGTCCCTATATGAAACGTTTTACTGTGATCAAATTTTTGAATGAGCTGGTGTTCGTGTATTGAGCTAATTAGCTCATTTAGCCAGGTGAATTGGTGGAAACACAAACCTGCATACACACTGGCCATCCAGGACCGAAATTGCCCACCCCTAGTATTGAGTGATGGCTCATATTGGATTATATGAGACAGTACTACAACACCAGTAGGACATTAGTGTGAAAAACATGCAACGAATAAAATCTAACCGCATCAATCCTTTTATATCTTATCCCACTTTCCCTGGGAGACTACACTAAGACATTTCCAATATGGCTATGCAAATAGGGCCCAAAATTTGTAACAAGGCAAATTTTTCTTTATTATTATTAGTATTATTAAGGCAATATCAAAATCAGAAAAACAATATTCAGTCAAATCAATCGGATTTAAAGCAATTTAGTTGAGGAAACAATGAAAATAAAGAAAAAAGAATCTTTATGCTTTTGTATATGAGAATGCGGTAGAGTCTTCGCTTCTGTTGTCGCTTGGCAACACCCCATTCCTGTAATGATGCAGACCAGAGCCGAGTCTCTTTGGCAGCTTCAAAGGGGCATGTCTAAAATGTGCAGCCGCTGAGTTTTCATTCGATTTGATGGTCGATGAACATACTTTTCTAATTATATTGGCTTGTGTGTTTAGCTTGATTGAAAATGTTAGGTTTCTCTCTGTGTACACATTCCCTCCACCCCCCTCCCTTATCAAAGAACAGAAGGAGGAAGCATTCTTTGATGCACCGCAGCCTGTGGATTTGGTTTCCCACCACTGCTGTCAACACCACCCCGCACACCTTGATTACCTGGACTGGAACTACTGTGTGAAGTATTAGTCCGACACCTCTGTACTCCCTCTACCTGTGCTGATCCCCCGCTAGTCGTAGCTTGAACTCTTTCCTCTGTTCTCTGGCTGCTTTGATTCTGTCCTCTGTTAAGTGAAGTCGGAGCTAGCTTCATCTGTGCTGTTGCCATTCGCTGGGCTTTTGGAGTGGACTTTGCCGATTTCTTCCAACGCACTGGCTAGTGAGTCCAGATCCCCGTTGTCTTGGTGACGGGCTTCCCAGAGGTTCAGTATCACTGCTGAGGGACTCTGCTGCTTGGCAAAATAGGACAGGTTCCTGCACAGCCAAAAAAAAGGGCAACTTCAGCTCAACTGTCACAAAAGGCACGGGTCACCAGTGTTAGATTTTCTAAATGTAGAGAGAACATAATCATTGCATGCTCAATGCCCTGGCAAATACTCAGGCAGATATCAAATGACAGAATTGTGTTTTGAATAATAGTGAGATAAATATACAACAATAAAACATTTCTTCAGAACCACGATAACAGTAGGTAGTACCCATTAGTACTCATATCCAGCAGAGGGCAGTTTTACACTATCATATATATTTAGCCAAGTCACACATATTGTTTCCTTATTTATTTCTAAAACACCTTCAGAGCCAAGGAAATGAATTCTAAATCTGCTTAACAAGGCTGAGACATTCTCATTATGTGAAAGCAGCAGGTTCGACTCGGTTGAAATCTGCTATAAATCCCTGCAATCCAAAAAAAAAAAACATAGTACTGAGAGTGATACACATTATCCACTGCCACAAAACCAACAGGAGAGAATAATGGAGAAATGCTGACATTCCTTCCCCACCTCCCCTTTTCTGTTAATCCTATGTCAGCTCTCATAACTGAATGTTTTGGGGGGGGGGGTTCTTGAAATGCCCAGATGAAATATAGCAGCCACACCAAATGGGGTTTGGTTCAAATTTATGAAAGAAAGAGGGGGCAATTACATTCTCTTGCTCTTTCATTTTTCCTCCCTCCCACCAATGATATAAACTGCAAGCTTCCATAAAAAAGGGAATCCCACAATGCAATGCTCCATGTGAAGAAAGGATTCCATTCAATTCCGTTTTAGTTTGTTCCATTTCTGTCCTCCCTTTCAGAGCACCTGTTAAGTTAATTTGTTGTGGGTCACAAATTCAGTCGCTAGATAGCTCACTTGAGGGAAGAGAGCAAGGAAAAGGAATGTATTAAAGTGGATACGAATTCACATTCAGATTGCATGGAGCCTTAACTGGATGAGCCATCCAAGCAGCCCCCATTATGATGCTTCTCTCAATTAAAGTTAAACGTCATACAGTCGCAAACACAACAGGTTAAGGCCTGAGTCATGTTGTAATCTAGAAAATGAATTTACAGTACATATTCACTGTTCCTCATGTCTCTCCCAAGTCAGCTGCATGAGCAATGCTCATCTGCAAAATCTCAAAATTCCTTCAGTTAAAGATGACTTGATTGCTTGTTCAAAACTGATCATGAAAAAACAGGGGCCCCATAACTAAAATTCACATAATAAAACCAAGCTCATAGATGTATAGATGTTAAGATCTATAATTAAATCTACACTGTAGCACTGACGGACAGCATCCACAAGGAATGCATCATTGACCATGAATGTTGACAGGAGATATGACTGCAGTATTATCCTAGATAAAGTGAACCCTGCTCTGCTGCTGTCCTGAAGTTCTATGATTGCAAGTTAGGAGCTTGCTCCTGGAGGATATCAAAAGGTCCCCTTAGCTTAGTCTGGACAAAGCTTGATATGCTGGTTATTTCCAATACAATATATTCAGTGGTACCTGTTGTATACAGTATATACACTATTTACATATGCCCAAAGTGAAAGGGCACCCTTTTGGTTTCTCCAGTCACCTGTTCTGTAACAGTGATATTTGCAGTATCATTGCACTATTACTTCATTCATCCCCAAAGGCCAGTTTCATTGTAGGCCAGGAGAGACAGAAAATACAAACAGGATTTACAAAATACAATTCAATCTTTACGATGCAATAGCACCTGGTGCATCTCATCTTTATATATACAAAATGATTCTATAAATGATTCAAATCCATAAAAGTGAGTCTATTTTCACCTCAAAGTTAACATTTCGGGGTTCCAAACAACCTCAATAACCGGTTGCATCTTGAAGGTTCTTCTGTATATCATTTAATTATAAAAAGCATACGGCTATATACTGTAGCTTACAACACCAGAGTAATACATTAGATTTAAAAACACACTTCACGGCCAAAAGTATGTCCACAGCTGACGTCCAACATCTCATCCAAAATTATGAGCATTAATATGGAGCTGGTCCACCCTTTGGCTGCTATAACAACCTCCATTCTTCTGGGAAGGGTTTATACTAGACCTTGGAGCATTGCTGCAGAGATTTGCTTCCATCAGCCAGAAGAGCATTAGTGAAGTCTGGCACTGATTGGGCGATTAGGCCTTTCTTGCAGTTGGCTTTACAATTGATTCAAAAGTTTGGATGGGGTTGAGTTAAGGGCTCTGTGCAGGCCAGTCAAGTTCTTCCACACTGATCTCAGCAAAACCATTTCTATATAGACCTTGCTGTGTGCTCAGGGGCATTGTCAAGCTAAAACAGAAAAGGGCCTTTCCCAAACGGTTGGAAGCACAGAATCATCTAGAATGTCATAGAATTAAGATTTACCTTCACTGGAACTAAGAGGCCTAACCCAAACTGTTTCCATAAAGATGGAAACACAATCATCTAAAATGTCATTGCATTAAGATTGCCTTGTTTTAGAATTGTAACGTGAATTGAGACAACTGGAAATCATGATTTTTCCTCAGTTAAAACAAAACCCTAGAAAGAGTGGTCATAGGTAATGAACAAACACTTATCTAATTAGCTCAATAGAAGGATCGCAGTCTATGAATTTCAAGAGTAACTTTAGCTTATATTGTGCTAAAATTTACTTCTATACGCATACAGAAATAAAGGAAATTCTCAATTTGATTCAAGGCTTCTTTTAACATAAGGAATATTTTTTGAATTGTAATATTTAGAAATTTGATGAACACTCTGTAAACCTTTGGGTAAACTCTTCAAAACAAGCAGTGGGGTCTCACCTCTCAATGTGAAGCTTCTGTGCCAAAAGCTGCCAGTCCTTGCCTTTGGCATTGGCAGTGTCAAAGGTTGCACAGATCCTCTGGCGAATGGAGGGGGGAATTTTGAAGGCCTTGGGGCCGTACAGAGATGTGACAGAGCAATCCATCTGAGTAACGGATGGGACCGACTCCTTTTGCCTCTGGGAAACAAAGTGAGGCTAATATGAACTGTGCTGAGAATCCCATGTGTACTCAAGACCCTACACAGTTACACGATTTACAGTCCACAAGAAAATAACTCGCGTTGAATAGTGGTACACTGAATAATTTTCCACGTACAACATACTATTGTAGAACATATGGATGAATGATCCATGTATAGCACATACAGTAGTTAATTTATTTATTTATTATATTTTCTATCAGTTTCAGTAAATTATGACACTCAACATGAAAAACGTGTATTTTGAATATCATATTCACATGTATTACTTCTTCATAAGGGAAAATATGTTCTGTTGGAATATGAACTCATCTGTTACCTTTCCCTTACATTTTCCAGCATCGGTTACAAATCTTTGACTATGGCAACAGCACTCAACCAACACATTAAGCATTAATAAAGCTCCTTTGAAGACAGAGTGCCCTATCAGATATGTAATACTAATAGAAATTCTATAAAGTAATGAAGCCAGTACATCCTGCCAATATTGTTCACTGCAAAGATTCACTGAAATACACTAGGGCCTCACCTCTGCAATGGATGTGAAGATCTGTAAGATTTGCTCATGACCTTTGACCTGCCGTACACTGATCTTGCAGGAGAGCTGGGTTGTGGCGGGACTATATCGCTCCAAGCAGAAGGCACAGTGCAGGGGCTGCTGGTTGCTGCACCACACTTGAGAAAAGGAGAATTCCTATGGAGGTTGCAGGGGGAGTGAGGTGGACAGCCAAACCTGAATGAACACAGCTTAAAAAAAAAAAAAAAAAACTAACAAATTCTTTGCAAAAATGATACCTCTTCACTCTATGCTTTGGGCAAAGCCAAAACAAGCGCACACAATGAAAAAGCCAAAATGGGAGTGTTTGAGGTTGCAGGTATAAAAAGGAAACAGTTTCCAGAAACTGCTGTCACAGAGAAGCATTTCAGTCTTCTGAAGCGCATTCATCCTTAGAAAGCTGAGCTTCATTGATATTCTGGATTATAAATACAGGATAGTAGTCACCAAGAGCAGAACTGTTAGTCACAGGGTGAATGTAACACTGCTGGGACTAGTGAGGGAAAGAGATGGATTGCCTTAAATGACTAATTTATGAAGGTCAAGCTGCATGTATTTCATTGACTGGTAATTAATCTCTACGCAGGTGACCTGTTCTGCCAGCTAAAGGGGATCCGGTGAAAAGATGTGCATGAACACCAGAATGGCTGAAGTCACCTAACGTGACACCACAGACAATGGAGCTGTAAGAAAACATTTGCAAATTAGGAAGCTTTTCATGCTCATTAAAGGCTGGTTAATAATCTGTTGTCTGACAGTTGTTCGACAGAAATCATTTGCCTGATTCGTGAAAATCACTCCAAGAGTCCACCAACCTAAGCCGCTGAGGCAACCTTGGTGCAGCAAACACAAATCACTCAATATGACATAAGGACGAGGACTGCTGTCTGAACTGAGTTCTGACCAAAGACATGGATTTAACAAGACTGCAATCTTACTGGAAGCCCCATTCACCTTTAACAGTCACATCCATCATGGACCATATTAAACAAAGTCTCCCTCAATCCCTGTCTTCTTTGTGAGAATTGGATTGCCACACAAGTAGACAATGTTCATTCAATATTTTTCAAAAAATTAAGAATTTAATGAAATACCACCCTTTAATACTTAACTATCTAGGCACCGTGAAAAAGGAATGTCTTTGCCAGGTACCTGGGTTTCCTTACATGGTGTATGGAAGCTCAAAGATTTAGTGTACGGTTACGGTAAATAATCTAAGAAAAAAGGGTATACCTCTTGTTTTCTGAAGGGACTTAAGAAAAAATGTTTCCACGGTTACTAAAGCCTGCACAGTGAAATGTGCATTTTTTCACTGGGCACTGATTTGTGGGATCAAGGGAGACATGCAGCATAACTTCCTTTCCTGTGGAACTGAATCTCTTTCCATTAAATTTTATTTGGTGTAAGTACTGGAGAGGTGCTCACATACTGTACTGTACCTGACAGGTGGTGAAAGGCTTTATGTTCCACAGAAACTGTGGGATGTCCTGGATGGAGACTTGGAGGCTGGAGGTGTTCGCTTTAAAAAGTAATGTCTTCTGCTCCTCCAGGAGTTGTCCGCCCTTGCCCTTCTCCATAGCAACCACCCTCTGCAGATTCAGAGACACAGGGCTCTCTTACACTCGGCGCAAAGCGGAGCCAAGCGCAGCGCAAGTGTCTTTGCTAGTTTCAGACCAATGCAGTTATCATTTTCCCGTCCAGCGCCCACGTTGTTTAAATAGCAAATGTACTTGCACCCATCTGAGCGCCCATGGGTGTGTTGGTCTTAAAATGAGGTATGGCACATTGTTGGCGCATTGCCATCTTGAGGCAGCGGAAAGCAATTGCGCGATTGACCAACAAAAACCTGGTCTTAAGTCAATGGTGCAGTATTTTACTGTTATTTCCTCTGCAGAGAAGCGTTCTTTCCTGCTACTTGGCAAATCAACCATTATAATAACAATCCACCAAGGTGCAAGTGGCACCTGGCTTTTAAAGGGAATGGGAGATGACACTTTGGTTTATTTCATGTTACACCCAAAACACAGCTATGATTAATTAAGAGACGAAGTACAACCCCTTTGAACCATGCGCCTTACTTTGCGCTCAGATTATCCGCCGTTAAACTAGCAAAAGTGGATTTGGACACGCCCCAAAATGCACTTGCACCATGCGCTTTAGACTGTGCGCTTCGATCGTTAAAATATAGCCCACAGTTACATTGATTCCCCCAAAAGGCTATCGAGTGGACATCTGATTGTGACTGTACGAGCATTTACAAAACACTGGTGAATCCAGCCTTTACTCTTTAATGGAGCTAAACTTGTAGGCAAAACCAAACTTAGATGGTAGATATACTGCAATTTATCCCATTATTTAAAAACTGGGGTAAAATATAAAAACAATGGTTGTTTTGTATAAACACATTATAATAGGCAAGGCACAGGTTCTCAAATTTTAAATAAAAAAATGAAGTATAGCCTAAATCATCATACGGAACATAGGAACTTTCACAGTAATGTATGAAGAGGAGTAGTAAAAGCATCAAACAGAAGGCCTTTTTATTTTCACTCTCCAGTATTCATTCATCTTTTAGTATTGTTCATTGGTTCTCAGGGGGAAATGCATAAGCCATTTTCCCTGTCCTATCAGAGAAAATTGTGAGGAAATGGACAGAGGCTGGGATTACAAAGATTCATTCTGAAATGGGTTGTTGGGGTAGCAAAATAGAAAATAAAAAAAAAATACAAGCAGCATGCCTAAATGAAATTTCTTTTGTTTTTCCAAGGTGGCTTGGGGAAATTGAAATTCAGCCAACCCTGGAGAGGGGCCATTTTGCCATGCACATGCCTCATAGCTTGGTACCTTCCCTGATGTTTAAGCCAAACTTAATCAGGTGATCCTAAATTCAAACACCTGCGGTCATAAGAAAGAAAGAAAATCAACCTCTGTTGGGATTCATTGTTTGTCCCTAAACACAACAGCTGCAGCCACCATTTTCCCTTTCAGTTGTTTGGTGCCAACCACAATATTGAAACAAGAATGAATTGATCTAAGGATAAAGATCAAATTTCTTTCCAGATTTAGGGAATGCACTGGTGCATGGTGGAAAAGACAGCCATTTTGAATTGTGTGCTTCAATGACTGGCTCTAGCATTTTTAAGGGGACAACATGGCATATTGAGACCTGAGTGTACAAGTATACTTTTAACAGACCCATTCGCAGTTCACACAATTCATATCCCATGAGAAGATGCATGTTAAAACTCATTACAAAACATGAATGCCTGTTATACATGTGATGAGCTGAGAACTTGAGTGTCAGAACAGGAAGAATCAAATACAGGTTCCCATATTCCAAACAAATGGAGACCTTTTAATGAGCCAGCAATGTATATGGCTTTAAGCACTAAGAATGGTCCGGAATTGGCTGAAAATTCTTCTTGCCATGTATTTAAAATGAGGTTAGAAGAAAATGACATGGTTAATCTCTGCTGTGTAAAGAGACATAGGTCTGATCACAAGTATGAGTTCTTGTAATGTTTAAGGCAATTAGCCACATAGCTATTCACCTCTTCCAGCTAGCTAACAGAATATGCATAACAAAAAAGCACCTATAAATGTCTGGTTGTGCAGTTCGCCGTCAGGAAATAGTTGTAGTCTTGTTTATAACAGCCCATGTCCTTTACAAGTCAGTCTTGTCTTTTTGCCGCTGGCTGAGCAGCAGAATTTAAATAAGTTTTCAGAAGGAAAAACAAAAAAAACAACATTTAGGTTCTAGATACCTATATACCTATTGTGAGGGAGTGGGGGTTTTGGGAGACCAACCGCGACTGAACAGGGGGGTTCTTTAAGCTATTCAGCAAAGGTAGAATAACCACAAAGTCTCAAGAGACAAAAGGACAGTGGAAAAATAACAAAAGGAAAACACTCCGAAGGGAGAGTATCCCAAAGAAAAGCTCAAAACAACCCACGTACTGGGTAAAAAACTAAAGCTTAAGGAGTATGAACTTTCAAATAACAAAACCGCCTGAGCAGAAAACGGAGCAACTCAAAGAAAACAGACCTCGAACCGAGGCTGAAAAGTAACACCCTAAAGAAAGAATTCTGAGTTCAGGTTGTGGCACTAACTTGTTACCAACAACCTATTAGCTAAAGACTGTTGTGCTAATTTTATAGCCACAACAATCCAATATTGCAACTCTCAATCCTATACCTTTACCTCGCTTGATCGGTTACCGGCTCTAGTGCAACGTAAGTGACACTGAAGCAAAGCTTATCGGCTTGCTCGAGGTTTAAATAGAACGCCAACAGGTGCAAATTGTAAAAAGAAATTTGCATGTGTATAATTCAATCAACAAAATGGAGAACTCGATGGCCGTAATAACTGAAGAAAAGGCGTATAAAAAACCAATGGCCGTAATAACTGAAGAAAAGGCGCAGATGGAAAAGAAATGGTGGTATCAGCCAAAACCATGACACCTATACTACATTACATTGCTTGTTGGCATCTATCAACTTAAATTTTCTTTGGTATGAATGCTTGGTATCTTAACCAGTAATGTTTGGGACAAAGACATATATTTTTTAATTCTCTCTGTACTCCACTATTTTTTATTTATTAGCAAACAATTCATGTGTGGTTAAAGTGCAGTTTCTAAGCTTTTATTTAAGGATATTTTTATACATTTTTGTACCATGTAGAAATTACAGCAATTTTTATACATGACCCCCACACCACCACAATATTTGGGACATATTAATGTTATGTAAATGAAAGTAGTCCTGTTTAGTACTTTGTCACATATCCTCTGCATGTAATAACTGCTTGAAGCCTGTGACCCATAGACATCATCAGGTACTGAGTTATCTCTGGTGATGCTCTGCCAGGCTTGTACTGCAGGCACCTTTAACTTGGATGGACCACCACCCAATACATTTGGGGGCATTTGGTAGAACTTGAGCAGATAAGAGGATTCTGGAGACTTCAAAAATCATTTTGCCACAATCAGCAGTTACACTATCACTGAAGACAAGTGAGCTAGTACCTATCACAGCCATACATTCCAAAACCAAAACAGCCCCACCACTGTTTTTCACAGATGAGAGGGGGTGCTTTGGATCTTGGGAAGTGCCTTTTGGCCTCCACACTTCGCTCTTGCCATCACTCTGATACAAAGGAATTGTGGTCTCATCTGCCCACAAAACCTTTTTGCAGAACTCCTCAGGCTCCTTTAGGTACTTTGTAGCAACTGTAACCTGGCTATTCCGTTTTTGCAGTTCACTAGAAGTTTGCGTCTTGCAGTGTAGCCTCTGTAGTTCTGTCCATTCTGCAGACAGTAGTCACTGATACATACATACCAGCCTTCTGAATAGTATTTCTGATCTGTTAGACAGAGTGTTTGGGGATTCATTATGGTGATAATTCTTCAGTCATCAACTTGAGGTCCTTAGCCTGCCAGGCCCTTTACGATTACTGCGCCCACCAATGCTATATTTCTTCTTAATGATGTTCCAAAAAGATGATTATACTATGCCTAAGGTTTGGTCTATGTCTCCTTTTTTCTCATTTCTTAGCCTCATAATGGCTTCCTTGGCTTTTACTGGCATAACTTTTTCTATGTCTTTGTTGTTTTAAAGTTTACTCATTTTATTATTCTATCCTTTATGTATCTGTGTCCTTTTATATGTTTTGTTTGTTGAAATTCTTTTCTGGGAAGTACTTTGTACTTTTTAAATGTGCTATATAAATACATGACTTGACTTGACTAACTCTGTTAACAAATGTCGACAAACACCAATAACAGACTCAAAGGCAATAAATAGCCTAGATCAAGACTAGATACTGAAAACTCTTATACCTGCACAAAGGAAGCAATTGAACACATCAGACTAATCAGAAACACTTGTGAAACCATTTGTCCCAAACATTATGGTGCCCTGAAATGGGAGGACTATATAAAAAGTATGTATAAAAAGTGCTGTTATTTCTACGTGGTGAAACCAAACTTCATTACCCTTTAATAAAAGCTGCAAATCTGCACTTTAACCACATGTGTATTCCGTGAAAGTCTGATTGCGAATCTAAAATTGTGGCGTACAGAGCCAAATCCAAAAAAATATGTCTTTGTTTGAAACATTTCCGAGCTCACTGTATAAGTCAAGCCACTGATGGCTAGGCCACTTTGTTTAGTCATCTACCCATGACCGGAGGGGAGCAAGTACAGGTCTGGTAAAGGTTAATATGGGTCTCTGTATCCAGAGAAGCTACCACAACATTGCTACATTTGCAGCAATGGGAGGACACAGCAAGGACGGAGATATTGGACAACTGTCAGCTAATTCATAGAGAGTAGAGCAACCCACAGAATGGTATATGAAGATGTATGGGAGAGAAGAGAGGGATAAATATGTCTGAATCAAACCCACTTGCAGGAGATGTAAGAGTCAGGGACCATTCTAAAGTCACAGGTGAACAAACTATGTTCTTAGAAACTTACTCACACAATAACAATAACAAAAATAACAAGAACGCATTTGTCTCCATGACACACTATTAATTTGGCCTCAGCCACCTCACAGTAGGACAACAACAGCTCAAAAACAACAGTAAACATGAAAGCAGAGGGAAGCAACAGGGAGCCGGAATCCAATGTTTTCATCAGAGGCAAAGTCCACGCTGTGTGATCAGCTCTGCTGTTGATTACTGTGGATAAAGCAGACCTGAGGGCTTGATCAGAGCTGACTCACCATGAAGCACTCCAGCACATGAATATGGAGCGGCCTGGGGTGAGGACCCAGCTCCTGCTTTCAGCACTGCTCTGTTTTCACATAATTATACTTCAGAAATATATGCACTTATTTTCTTCAATAACTTTTCTGATTTTTGGTCAGTTAAAAGTTTTCAAATTTTCACTATTTTTTTCCTCAATTTTGCAATACCCAGTCCGCCCTAGTCTGTAGTGTGTTTCTGTATAATCTTAGAGAACATTCACTACAATCTAAGGGCACTTTAGGGAACTGATCATAATGCCACAGTAGGTGGTACTGCTGCTGTTCCCTTGAGCAAGGTGCTTTACCATAATGCATATAGGAAACAACCAGTTGAGTCGATAAATGAATAAAATGTCAGCAATTTAGAATGCCCATGAAGAGAATTTATTATGAAAAGATATAGTAAAATTCCACTTTGATTTTTTAGTTGCTTGTGTTCTACAAATTTCATGTGTACAATACCAGCTGCTTGACCACCTACTGATCACCACATAATGAAAGCAGTTCAGGAAAAAAAAGGCATATCATGTAATGCTTTGGATACTTCCCCCTGGAAATTGAATCACTCTGCTTGTCACACACAATACAATGCTAAATCACATTTAATGAATGGCAAAATTATTCAATTAAGCACAAGATGAAAGGAAGCAACCTTGCACCCCCTTTTCCTGTTGTAATCTAAAATCCCCTTGCCATGTAATTGCCATTAAATGTTCTGTGTATTTGCATGACTGGCCCAGATAATCTTCTCTGGGGCACAATAACAACAGTCCTCACGTGAGCTGTTTTAAAGCAACTTAGTGTCTATGTACGTGTTGAACCCCACCTGTTGCCATTGGAACTATGGTGTAAGTACATGCTAATGTAAAAGCAAGCTGCAAACCCTCAGGCATCTAGAACACCCTTCAAAAGCAGGCATGTAATTATTTCACTGGTCTGGGATGAGAGAGAGAATAATGAATAAATAGTGACCATTCTTGCTTCAGTGGTTAACAGTCCGTACATGATTCACAATGGACGGTAAAATCTGTCCAAAACAGTGAAGAAAGTGCTCTTTTTTTATGTCAAAGCACAACACATTGTAAAAAGTCATGTCTGAAAGCCCGATTTAGCACCTGGAAGGCGTTGGGGGTATCGTCTACACAGTACACCCGCAGGCTGTAGTCCATGGAGTTGGCACCAGTGCTCCCAAAAACAGCCAGCTTTAACCTCTTCACAGCACCCTCGGTAAAGGGCTCCCCAACCAGAGCGTAGCAGCCAGGTCGGTCCAGTAGCAGGTGGCAACTGTGGGAGTCCATCAGGCAGTAACAGGAAGTGGTCTCATCCTCCACTGACATCACATCCTGCAAGATACATTACCACACATGCTGATGTAAGGAAATATCTGAAAGATTATTCCAAACATAAGGAAGAGTGGTTGTACTCATGACACAAGTTACCTTGTGTTCAGGAGTTGTCTGCTTAATGCTTTTATTTCAGATACTCACATAGGTATAACTGTCTCCTGGCTTGTATGAAAGAGAATGTTAGTATTAGATGGTGGGTGTGAATGAAGGTAAAGACCAAGTCACACTGTAGAATTACAACTTCAGAGGACTGACTTGGTGCTGAGAGTCAATGCGATTCAAAGCTGGGATGTTTAATTCAGAGGCCAGTGGCAGCATCAGCCTGAGTCATTAGTACTAGCACAGTAGACAGGATTTCTTTATTGTAAAACTCCTTTAGCAGCTGAAGAAAAATAGTCAAGCACCAATGCACAAGATCCGAAGCAAATAAACTCAATTAAAAAGAAAAGTCATATTTTTTTCCAGAAGAAACTGCTATGACATCCCTAGTCATTCATTCCTTAAAAGACTCATTATTTCAAAGTACCTGCAGGATTCATGTTGGCTTTTCCCATTTTGCGAGAGAGATATTATCCCATGAGCCTGCACCTGCAACTTGGCTATTCCTTTTGTGTCATCTTTTTTCTTGAGAATTACCTCTTGTGCAAATGAAGAGAACAAGCTTTAGGGAGCTTGCTGTCATCACAGCACAGCATCCCTGGGGTTACTTCACCCCTGCCTTGATGATGTTAATCAAATATCGAATTCAGACACAAAGTGCATACATTTCCTTTAAATTTTCTTTTGAATTAACAAAGGTAACTGTGTTAGCTAATGGGAGAGGCCATGTCTTGAAAAGAAAAACAGAAAACTTTTAGTTTTAGCCAAATATCTCCCTACTGACTGAGTTATGTAGAGGCTGGCTGGATTTATTAGCCCGAGCAGTGCACACCATATGTGCGAGATAGCAGGTGAGATTTTTGAAAATATTCAGAGATATGCAACTGCAGCATAGTGCTGCTGTGTTTTTGTGCTCTGGGCAACAGCAGAGCAACCTCCAGACATGATACGAATCTCTGCCACAGCTTCTTTTCAGCTTATGGTGCATGCATAGGTCCCTGCCCCCTAGGTGTAATTACCGTACCCAGGACTTGCTTCGCAGCTTAAATCGGTTGTAAAAACATTACTGGGACAGGAAGCAAGGCCCAGAGGTTTGGATGAATTAGACCACAGGATACCACGCCAAGTTCCAAGGCTTATCATAAAAACATGGGGGGAAAATGACTGAACAGATAACAGATTCGGATACATAAGCTTCTGAAATGAGCCCTATATCTCACCATTGCTGCGCATTCCTAGAGGTTATTAAATGTGCTAAGAAAATGTGTCTCTACCCGGGTAATAATTCTACTGACATACATAAACCTGAAGTCATTTATTACTATCCAAAAAACTAACATTTCAGTGATTTTCCACTGGTTTCCCTCTTTGTGTCTGTGTTCATTTGTCCCTGCCTTGCCTAATCCACTGGATACACGTTTTCTGTCATTACCCCCGTCTGACAAGCATGCGCCATGTGCCCTGCTGTCGCATGCTGTGAGGCTTTCATTTCCCGCAGTGTCATCTTGTTGCGGCTGAGCGGAAGCAGGACTGTTTTCTCCTAAGCTTCTCGTAAAGTCCCTCAGCCCCTCACTATGAGTGTGGGAAAGTGTCCACTAGTCAAGTCCCTGTTTTCAGGCTTTGCACACAGAGCTCAAACTAACACTGACACTGGAATGAAGCACATAGTACACCACAGTAGGCTGAATGGAAGAATGAGGAGGGATGGATTAGACCTGTTTATTGAAATACATTGAATACCAATACATAGGACTAAACCAACATATGGGCAACACAAAAAAAAAACAAAATGCACAAAAATTTTCAAGATGCACAATCATACAATTATGTCCAATACTTCTATGATCCCATACAATCCCAAATTATCTGGTGTAAGAAACCGATTCAGGCATAAGGTGTATTGAATTAAATGAATTTTAGCACTTCTGCCAGAGCAATAGTAAAAGATGACATGATCTTACCTCCCACTTCTTTTCGCATGTTAGTCTCTTGAGCCGTATGCTCCAGTTTTCCGCGTTGGCCTCAGCACAGTGGGCTATCGTCATGGCAACCGGGCAGGAAAGGTCAAGCCCAGGTGGGCCATAAGTTACTGCTGGGCTGAGTAGTATTTCACAGCCTTCATTGGTCTGAGCACTGAAAACACAGACACTTGAAGTGAAAGTGCTGCAGGGGGGATCCTATGTAATAAGCAGAGAGATGTTATCCGGCAAGTTCTCTTTGATAAAAATGACAACAGATTTAAAGGACATACAGTGCCACTTAAAGTAATAGATGTTACTTCTTCGCCGAGGTTGTACTAAGCACAACAACTAACATCTAGAGACTGCTGGAGAGTGAAGGGAGGATTAGAGGCACAAGCTAGGGACACATTTCTTGTAAGCTGTCTACTATGGAACTGCATGTCTGATGGACAATGCCAATGAACCAAAAAGCTATCCATCCATTTACTTTGGCAGCTTTCATTCCAATAACACAGTTTGAGGTGTTCTAAAAACATCCATCATGACCATGGCCAACAACTGTAACTGTCACTTTTAAATCAAATGAAACTACTTTCACAGATCTTCACCCATTAAAGATCTTTGTTCACACACGAACACCAAGGTGAATTTTGTAGGGTAAAAAATTGCAAAGCTTAAGCTGGCATGCTGTAATGTATGTTATTTCCTACTGCACTTGCTAAGTGTTACTCACGGATATTTATATTTGACTACAAAATCGATTCTCCATTAGAGACATGCAGTTCCCTTTCACACAAATAAACTTCTCAGTAGAGTTTTGACAGGATCACACAAAGAAAACTAGGGATTGAATAGCCTGTTAACAATAGGGAATAGTGCCGGAGACAGGTTAAGAAAGCTTGCAAGTGTGTCTGAGACAGATTTCTACTGAGTGAAGACATTATTAGTTTTATATGCTACTCAAAAACAGGTCAACTCAAACTCAAACTCAAACAACATAATGACCCCTCATCTGCTCCAAAGCATTCATATTCAACTTGATCTTGAAGCAGAAGCCTTGCACCTACTGTCCAACATGTTGTTCCAGTAGCAATCTGCTGCTCAGTGGAGGTCTCCCATGCAATTCCTATCGTGCTGAGCTGTGCTTAGCTTCAGCCATTTGGTAAGACAGTATAAGAAAGTGGTATGGCTACTGGCCAAAATGTAAGTAAAACTCTTTCGGCCTGAAGCCAAATTACTGTATCAAATTGATTTCTATTCTGCCATAGTGAGTACTGTCCAATTTAGATGGTCTGGTTGAGGAAGAAGAATGGATTCAATTCGCCATAAGCCTCTATAGCTGTCAAAGATAGACCATGATTGACAGCTTTCTGCTTCACATCCCCAGAAGCACTATAGACGGGTGCTGGGAGTAAACAGTATTATGCCTATCAGGGAAAAACAGCAGTCCAAAGGTATAGGCTGACTGAGATTAAGCTTTGCACAGACTGTCCATTTCTGAACTGCTTAAGCTTCACGACTTATCCAACACACAGCATTCAAGCTATGTCTACCAGAGAAGCGTCTGAATGTTTTTTTCATTCTTATTTAATATATATATTTTTTTCTTTAATCCAGGGTATACAACTGAATGTTTCTTCATTTGATATCAGGTGACAGTAAATGGAGTTTGCCCTTGTCAAACACTACCCCCATTATTTTATAAACATACGTGTATCTATGGAAGAAAGGAAGATTACCATTGTTCTGCACTTTATTTCTTCAAATAGCAAATAGTATGAAAAAAAAAAAACTGAAAAGGACCATGCATGCTTGTGGTTCCACTTTATTCTAAATCATCCTACCACCAGTGGTAGGCATAGTATAACTACTGTGCATGTTCTCAACAGCGCATATTTCTTACAACTGTAAAACTGTATTTAAAAAAAAAGTATTTGTATAAGTGTTGCATTCTATTACAACATACGATTAAGCCCCTATAGACAATTTTTTTAAAGTTCATGCAATTTTTCCCACAACCATAGTATGAATTTCAAACATTCAGAGGTCATCATTCTAATATTGAAAAAAGTTTCATTTCATTTCATTCAATTGTGAAAGTTATACAGCAATGATAGATACAAATACGCCCTCAATGTATGCACAATGCCTTCAGAAAGTATTCACCTTGAGCCTCCTAGACCCAGAGTCAATACTATGTAGATCGAACTTTGGCATCAATTATAGTTCCGATCTCTGACAGTGATGGTGGACACCAATTTTCAGTTCATACCACAGAATATCAATGAGGGCTTCAGCTCAGCTATTCCAGAATACTGACAGTCTTGTCTTTAATCCATAACTCTGTAGATTTTGCCATGTGCTTCAGGTCATTGCTATGCTGGAATGTGAATCTTGGCCAGATTAATCTTGGTCCGATTGCATGCTGACTGATACAGGTTTTGCTCAAGGATTTGATTGATTTGAAGGCTCAAAGGCATTTTGATTAATACAGAAATTCCATAGAGCAATTTTCACAGGATATTTTAAATGAATGAAGGAAACAAAAGTGCTCTGAACAAAGAGTCCTTTCAGGATTGTGTCTGCTGTTCTTGGGTGCCTTAAGCACATCCAAATGAATGGTACTGGATGGTTAGGGAACTGAGCTAATACTTACACGGTTGTTGGTTCGATTCCCAGGAAATGCACTGCTGATATACCTCAGATCGAGGTACTTAACCTCAATTGCTTCAGTAAATATACAGCTGTATACATGGATGTAAAACAATGTAAGCTCTGTAAACTGCTCTAGATAAGCGTCTTTGGCTAATACCTAAAATAATTATTATGTGAAGCAGCCAAAAAATCTCAAAGCAAATGAAATCTGCTCATGCTTTGAACAGTTTCAAGAAACAATTGAAAAATTGGGGAATCAGGGAATTAAGGATAGCTTTTAATGCATATCTTTGTATTGTATTTTAATTTATTAAATAAACTCAATAAATCATCCAGATGTCCCATGGCCATTGCAACAGTACTCTATATAACATACATTGACGTATTTAAAATAGTCTCAGGCAGAAAGGCAATACAGTAGGTGTCATTGGGATACTCTATTCATAAGAGATCTACTCTGTAACAGACTGTCATACAGTTTGTAATAGGTGTGTATCAATGAATGTTGGTCATTGCGCTTCAAATAAATTAATCATTCAATAGCCTATATTTTATGTTTTTACAAATAACACAAATTCAGTATTACACTTCAGTTTAATAAGAGAGAAATAACGATAGCAATCAATACAAACTTTTCACATACAAATTCTTCAACTAAAAAGATAATTGATCATGAGAAGGTTTCCTTTCACACATACATGTTATCACACATCTTTTGTTAAACAGCCATCAATAGCAATGCTGAGCAATGTGATGATGCATTTCATTTTTCTGAAGCAATGTTTGTGATGCTGGAACATATTCACACTCTTAAATCCTGCAGTTGGTTGTAACTATAGATGCAGTCAATTCGTTTTCAAAAGGTTTTCAGCGTTTAAATAATTGAATAATTTAAATAATTGACTGCATTTTAAGTGCAAAGACATTCTTACACAAACCACAACATTAAGACATATAGTACTCTCCTTCAACCTAATGCTTTATTCACTTAATTACATTACTGCATCTTTATTTGAACAATTAAATTGCAGATTTTCCACTTTTTTAATTATAATTTTCAGTGTTGAATATTTATTAAAATAAAATAAAAGTACTACTGCAGATAATTACACATTGGTACAGGTTCAGAGAGAGAGAAAGAGAATATATACCCTTGCTGTGCTACCTCTATACTCACCTGCAGTCATCCTGATTGATGAGCATGTACATCTCCCATGTTGTGTCCTCATTGATTGCCCCATGTGGTACCAGCAGGCTGACTCCTGTGGAAAGACACAGGCTACCTGGGTTGAGAGCATGAGCAGCATCTGTTATCGCAGACATACAACATTTAGAACACGGCTACTGTTGTAAAAATGCAGAAATTATGGCAAACAAATAACTAAAGAATGCCAGAGCAATTTATATTACGTTATTACAAGCAATTCTCGGCAGCTTTTCGGTATAAAGACTAGTTATCATTTTCTTGCACAAACTATCTTAATAAGGAAAAAGGAAACATGATGGTTGCAGGTACATGACACATGACATATGTAATAAAGGCATAAACAGCCTGCCTGCAACCTCAATATGAACTTGCCCATCAAGAAGAGAGGCAATGGGGAGATGAGAGCATCAGGGAAAGTTCTGCTCACTGTGTTTCCATTGGAGCATACACTGAGAGGATTCATGCTTTCTTTCCCCTCCAATGAGCCAGTCAAACAGTTATATTTCACACAAAAACAAAACAAAAGTAGCGACAATAACAGAAAACACATTCTACCTGTCAGGGCTGTTACAGCAGGTGACAGAGAGAGCAGCGTGAATCTTCACTTTCGTACTGACAGTGTCCCAAAACATTATCTTCCAGTGCGCCAGTCTAGTCTGCCAGCCCAGAGAGGTACCAGACGGAAACATGGTGGGGGTGGATTTGTGTGAATGTGCACATGTGCATGCATGTACATATGCATGCAAGTGTGTGTATTTGTAAGTGCACATATGTATGTCTGTATGTGCATGTGTCACCATGCAAAAGTGACTTCGCTGGTGCTTTTGGGAGATGAGTGGCATATCTAATCACATCTTGCTGCTCTTTCCTTCCTTTCCTGCCAACTGTGATTCTAAGAAAAGTTTGACAGAACATAATATTCTGGGTTGTCACACACAGTAGTCCTGGCTTGTGCTTCTGCACCAAAGACGTGGAGGCTCATCCTATGAATCCAAGTGTGATCATGACAAAACCATCCAAGTAAGCCACAAACCATATACATTTCAGATCCTTTATGGGAATGATAGATTTTACTGCACACACAGCCATTCATCCACAAGATCTTTTAATAGCTTTAGGGCATTATCTGGTAAAGCAGTATTCTGTGGTATATAAAGGTACCGTATACAGTATATCAATACTGTCCCAACCATTAGTTCACCATTTCTGGAGTGCAGAAATCCATAAGCATAGATCCAGAGTGGGTTTATTTGCATTCATTCCGCTTTTCCCGCATTCTTGTTTGAAGTCTATAAACATGGCAGGACTTCTGCTCCTCGGGTGGTTATGGTATGCTGACATCCACTGTTGTTGAGGGGGTACTTCGTGGGACTATCGCTTCACCTCCAGAGGCTAAATCATAATTTTAATTCTAATTTGACTAATGGGTTCCGAGATTGTCAAAACTCCAGTGTGGCAGTACTTTGGCTTTATAATGCATTATAAAGGATAACCAAAATATTTAAATTAGGACCTCTGACCTTTGGTGATGAATCATAATACACACTTGCAAGTTTATCATCCTGCTCATTTTGCCAAGCAACAACAAAATAAATGTTTAAAAGCAAATTTGGTACGGTGCAAAATCATTGTACTGTACCACTGGCACCATCCCACACCCCCCACACCCCCCACAGCCATTATGAACAGTTGGTAGAACAACAAACATAATAATTTACCAGCGTTGTTACTATTAAAACTGTGTACCTTAATACTGCAGCATTTTCATATGATGATATGAATTCTGGACACCACCTGTAACAATATATCAGTTTTTGTGGCGCTGGTGCTGATTGACTATCCACAGCAACAGCAGAGATTGTCTTTGTAAAGCTGACTACAGAATTGTTTTAGATCTCTGGGATTCACATCAGAAGGCCACTAAAGAGTGCAAGGTTAAGAGCTAGAGACGACACAAAAGCAGATTTCTTTCACTGCTCTTGCCAGAAATTATGTTTTTCTACCACTGTTAGTATGAAAGCACTGAGTGGTGTTAGAAGTCTTTCTACAGTATCTGATTTGTTTCTTTTAAATGCCAGACTAAAGTACGGCACTCTGTGCCAGAAAAGCAGTATATGCCAAAATGGCATGAAGTTCAAGCACTTGTCTGTGTCCATATATTGCAGAAAAGCATGTATGAAAAAGGCTGACAATGAAAGATTGATATAAAAGGAATCCTGTGGGAGTCTGCGGACTCTCTATACACAAAGTAGAAAGGGAGTCAGAAAGGGAAACATTTACTGTGTTGGTAGGTGTAATGCATGTCACCCTTCTACACAAAATACTGAGAATGTTACATTCAAACACTATTGATCTCATGCACAGCACCTTCTTTTTTGTGTGAAACTCACCTGTGTTTGGGACCGCAAGTCGTCCACCTGCCTGGCCAAACACGCCAAACGCCTTTACCGGAGCCTTGGAGGGTTTGTTCAATAGGTTGGGAGTAAGAAGGCTCTTCTCATGATTCTCTGTGATGCTATAGTTTCCATGGCAAAGTCCCCTAGGGAGAGTCTCGGGGACGGCTTTTGCGTGGTACTCCGCCCGATCTGCTACTCCTAGTGACACCATGAAGGAGCTTGGAACTTTGACCTTGATGTCTGGCAAGGGGTCGAAGAGAGAGGACTCGCTTATCAGCTCCTTGTCCATGGAGTCCTGGAAACAGATAGGGCTGCTGTAGGCACGGCCCACCGACAGATCAGGTGCCATGGAAGAGCTGATCAGCAAAGGGTTTCCTAGGGTGAGAGCGGAAAATATCAGTTGTCATCCTCACAGGAACAGAAAAAAGAATGAATGAACTGCACATCCCTTTCAGGGACAAAATTGCCTGTTGCATTATAAATATAAGCGCAAACTGTGCACATCTGTCCATCTATCTGGTCTCCACAAGATTGTCCAGCATTATGCTGATAAAGATCAGCATGTCACCATCACTCATCGAACATGTCCCTTGGTTAACACTCCTATTCAAATCCACACTCATGCTTCTTGGTCACATATTCAATTTCATTTATCTTAACTTTTATTGAAAAATACAGTTTGAATGTTTATTTGGACCTTGACAAATTGAATACGGAAGTTCCTTCTGATTTATGTATGCCATGATAAATACAATCAGAAAGTACACTGCTCTGAGGTAGCCTGTAGAGCTATAGTAAACACATCAAACAAGATCGCAGACGGAGAACAGAGTATGCAAAGAAAAAATCACAAAGGATATGGCATCTCTCAGTTAAATATCATGTGTTCCTTATTTGTATGAACATGCACTTCATACAAATAATGTTGCAGATATAGTTACTGGAAAAAGCAGCCCTGGTCATTCTTATGTCTCCCACTGATTGATTCAGTGAGCAGTTTCCCAGTAGCCCATCCTAGCAAAAGGGCAGTGGTTTAAGGGAGCTTGTTCTTTTCTTTAAGCAAGGCTCACTTGGAGGACAAGGCGTGCTTCTTTAAAAGAAGTGGTCATTAGGACAAGATGGATTCTCATACCCTTGCTGTAAGTAAAGAGCACAGTCCTGCAGCTCCAGACATGGGCTAAATCGGCAGTGGAGCCAAGTGTCCAATACTGCCTTAGTTCAGGTTCTGCCTTAGTCCTCATGTACCAGTGATACTCACTGTGCCTGTCAGTAAAGATTGGATTCCCAGGACCCATAACAATCACAAAGACAAAACAGAAGAAGTACAAATGCACTAAAAACAAAAGTAAATCATCACCTCCCACAATTTCCAAGATGCACTTGACACGTTTTGCAAGGACCTTGTCCGACCATGACTTGCTACTTTACCGACATTTGATACCTTTGATGTTTTTTGAGTTATAATACATTATAATACATGTTTTGTTTATATTTTGTTTCTTTGATTTGACACGCACTGCATTATTAACAACACGCAGCCCTTACTTGCCTTACCAGGAAGTTTAAAAGACCAGGAAGTTTAAAAGAATATATATATATATATATATATTCAGACTAACAAGATCACAGTTTGAAGAACTGCTTTTTAAAATGTTAGCTATGACTAAGATTATTCTATGAAGGCCATGCTATTAAATGTAATACAGTGAAAGCAAATCAATCAGATTCTAGGAAAGCCTTTTTTAAACTGACGCATTTGTCAGTTATGTGAAACAAGAGCAAATGCTTTCAAGATAATTACCTTTAATAACATATTGGTCAGTTCCATGCCTTGTTGTTTACCAGCATCTACTGCCAATAATTAGTTACCCTTTACTCATAAATTGCAGTGGTACTGAAGGTCCTCAGATAAATAAATAAATAGATGAATAAATAATGTTTAGAGCAAAAGCTAGACGTGTTGTCATTTGTAACGCCATGTACTGTATGACATTATTTTGGTTCCAACTGTCCTCCCAGTCTTATAAAAGAAAATAATGAGATGCCTGTCCTATGCTCATTGGTTAAAATGTTCAGTAATTTCCTTTCTTTCATGGCAGTTCACATTGCTGTTTGTTACAAACTTTTGGGGATGCATTACCTTGGGAATATTATAGATAAATTGATTAGGTTGGTTCATATTTCCCATGATTTTAGCAGGAGAAAAATTCTAGCTGGTTCATTGAGTGTTGGACTTCAATAATATACTGGGCCTAAGTCAAGCTCCACCACATTTCCCCACGAACCCCTGTGCTCACCTTGCCTGGCTGCCTTGAAGCTGAAAGACTGGAATCCCCCTGTGAGTGTGGAGGAATCAATGACGTCCACCCCGTACTCACTCTGGTTCTTCCTGTACAGCATGACAGCCACAATGAGGACAGCCATGGCAATGATCCCAGCAGCCAGCCCAGAGTACAGGGCCACATCACTGGTGCTGTCCATACCTACAAGACAAAAACCAGAAAATAGTCTATTATGTACAAAGGACAGGCAGCATGTTTAAATAAGAGCTTTGAGAATCTGAAGCAAACTGTAACTGAGACTTCAGCAAGATGCAAGTCTGAGAGACTTCATGCTTTGAGGCTGAGATCAATACAGCTACACAAGCAAGTTGAATCATAGGGCCTCAATATCCGTTCCCAATTTCTTCCTCTGAGTATTAAAGAAGCATTTTCCTGGAATGCCTCCAGAAAAGATGCTTTTCATAATCCTCGGGTCAAGGATTTATGGCAGAACTAAGCCAACAACTTCAGCAATTTATTTCCTCCTCTGAAAATAGAACCACTCTGTTCAGGCTCCAGATAGTTCCAAGTATCACAGACCAAGTTCATGAAGCTTACAGTCTTTGTACTTTATGAGCTGTGAGGAAGTGATTTCATTCATTACGGAATTTAATAGATAGTAGGACTTAATAAAATTCACATAAACTCTTTAAGGACATATGCAATTCAATCAAACCAAAACAAACCTTACAGGATAAATTTGGAGCCATATTTCAATGTAGTCTGCTTTGATTTTTTTCTCAGTATTGCTTATGTTTGCTAATGTCTAATTGCACTATCAAATGTGACATTTTGTTCTAAAAAAAATGCACTGCAAAAAGATGTCTAAGCAAATGTTTTAATCTTGTAATGAGAATTTAAAGTTTTTAACCATTTTAAGTTACTTTTTGCTTGACAGTCAAATTGTCATACCCCATTGACAAATCTTGAAATGAGTCAAACTGTCTCACCTCATTGTCTTTTTGTCTTACTTCAATCAGACGACTCACAATTTGAATTCAGAAATAATTATTGATGTTTAATATGAATGCAACTTTTGCATCAATGCTCTGCTTTGCATCAAAGCCCTGCTCCCTGTTTATAAGCCAATCAAAATGATAGCAGGGAGTGACCACTACAACCCCCCCCCCCCACCATGGCAATGAAAAGCAGAGACCACTGGTGAATGCTGGGGTGGTGGTGGGGGCACACAAACCTTCTGAAAGGCAGGAGTAAGCAGAGCAAGTCGAGCAAGACTAGCAGCAGCAGCATGGCAGAATGAACAATGGCATGAACAGGTGAAGTTGGTGATTTGAATATCCCTCCCATTAAGGTGTAAGCAAACATGTGAGCGAACACGGTTGTGCTATGGGTAGCGCTGTTGCCTCATAGTAGGTAGGTCCTTGGTTAAAATCCTGGCCAGGGGCATTCTGCGTGGAGATTGCATGTTCAGGGTACTCCGGTTGCAGTGTGTTGAGTGTGTTTTGCAATTTCATTCAGAAGAGTGGTTGTTGCCAATTAAGTTCCTGTAAATAAATATGTTTGTACTCCAGCTTAGCACCTGAACATCACAGAATATGTTTTAAGGAAAAGAACTGAAAGGTGTGCACAATTCATGGGTAATATACAGCAACAACAAATCATTACTTAAATTATCCTGAACATTCATTCTTAAAATCTCATGTGAAACAACACATGGTCTTGCAAGGCATTTGCTGTAAATAAAAATGCCACAACTGAGAATTCTCTCCAACTCTCTTTGAAAAGAAATAAGTCTTTTGCACCCCAGACTATAAAATACAACACAATCCTACCAGAATCCAAATTAATTTAATCCAGTAATGATAATGAATATTGACCAATGGAAATGAGTTTGATGAACTTTAGGACAAATATTTGTTCCTGACGATTTTAGAGGGACCCATAAGTAATTTTGGAGGATTTTATGACAGTGTCTCAAATGAACACATTTAGAGGTTTGCATTTCTCTCTTCCTGACTGAGGTGTTCGCATCACAGTAAAAATGTAATAAAAGGAGATGTACTGGCAGTTAATTCAGTCCTGTTCATACAAATTTTACATTTCCAAAACAGCTCAGCCAGGCTGCATAGTTCATGATAACAGCACAGTTAGCATTGTGATAGATTTTTTGTACTGAAATTTTGGCAAATAGTTCTAATGAAACTGAATGCTGCCCAGAAAACAGTCCTTGGTTGTACAATGGTAACCACATATGCCTGCCTTAGGTAGATTTCCAAAAATAAATGTATATATTTTTATATGAGAGTGTGCGTCTGTGTGTGGAAGGAATCTTCTCTGAGCAGAAGACCACTAGTTCTGTAAAATCAAGATAAAGACTTGACTTCAGCAAATGCATAGACCAAATACACAAGGCTATGAAGACAGAAGCAAGGGTAGTTAAGTTTTAAGGGGTAATTAGCCTTTAGACATTTTTCCTAAGGAACCATCAGGAAAAGGCACCTGTCAGGCTGTTTTGAACATTGTGCTCTCTGTAGTGACAGTGTATTAAAAATGTGGGCAAATGGCTTTTACAACAGTAATTATTTTTTACGGGTTGAAGGGGATGTGACAAATACAAAACAAATTGGTTGACTCACTTTGAGGTTTTACGTCATATATCAGCTTTCGATCTGCAAAAACAGAAACATAGAGTGAGAGGTTACACCCCATGTGGCTAAGAAGAATTCGGTCAATGCATGTGGGGATACTTTAAGCCAGGCACATTTGTGATAGTGATTTATACCATAATCATCAGTCCTGCATACAAAGACTGAATTGCCTGGAAATGGATTGGTTTGGATTTTCTCCTTTTAGGAGAGACTCTGGGACTGTCAAATAGGGCACCTAGAAAACATGAAAGGGGGAACAGCAATTACTCTGACTACTGGGATTGGAATTCCAAGTGGCTGTTTTAAGGTTCAGCTGACATGGATTTCTGTCCATTCATACTTCTGCTTCATCCAATGACGTGTGTGCATTTGCCTGCACCACTCTAGGATTTTGTCTTGTGTTTTTGTTCACAATGGAATTTTTGGCTGACAATGGTTATGACAATGATGATGAAGGTGTGGCTCGCGATGAAGGGAGATTTAAACGCATGGGGACTCACTCTGGGTGCACAGCTCCCCAGTGCAGTTCTCGGTGTCCTGTAGAGCCCCCTCACACACTCTCCCTCCATGTTTAGGTGGCGGCGCATTGCACTCTCTCCTGCGCTGTCTTTCACACTCTGTGCCGCACGCCGTCCACTCGCTCCATTCCTCCCAGCCACCGTCCACTGCAGGAACATGGCATCAGTGAAGGTCCACTACTGCTATCCACATCCAGACCGCCGAGTGTATGCTGGCATTGTACTGTTTTTTTTTCTTTGACACAAAAAGCCCTTAATTTAGAAGGGCTTCCATCCCCAATGGCAAAGACAGCTTGCTGTCACTTTCTTCCTACTTACATTAAAACCTGGGGTACTGTACCCTAAAGGGATGAACCCACAACTCTAACAGAGTGCTGTTGGGCTACTTCCTGTCTTTTCTGCCAGGAAATAAGACCTAAATTCTGTGCAGGCTTAGAAAAAATATTTATTTTGGTTTGTTCAATTGAGCCAGCGAAATAATGTCTCCACAGCTTCTTAAAGGTTCCTTCCTCCTAATATAAATGCAAATGATGTGTTTACACATTGAGGCCAATACAGAGAAGTCCAGAAAGTGGCTTGAGGGTGTAGATTATGTCTCTGTCCATGCATTGCTTTCACAAAATATTTTTTCCCTCTATGACAAGTGCTTTTCCTAAGATTGACTGACTGCACAGCCAAAACCTTTTGGTGTAAAGTCACATTTAAACAGCACAGATTACAAGACTGCAGATTTTTACCAAGGGGTGCAGCATTCGATTTCTGATCCTGAAAGAAATGGGTATTATTTAATGCATTTACAAACCATGTAAGGCCCATTACCCCAACAAGAACAGACAACTTAACCGTAAACCCCAAATATTTCAGACATAATCATCAATCCACTGACATAGAATAACTAAATTCCACAGAAATTCTCTGCATCACATTTTCATTTTGGTCCTCCTAAGAATGAGGAAAGTATCAATGTGCCAGAAAAATTCAGGCAGTTAATGGAAATCTGAAGTGTAAAGCAATTATACTTCTGCCTTTGTTTGCATGGGCAGCACTAGTATATGGGACCGAAAGATTTTTTAACTAAATATGTGGTAGAGGTGCAGGAACAATAACCATTTGTTCTGTGACAGTGAATGCATTTTTATGTAGAAACTATTATGCATAAAAATAAATTACAGTAACTCTCCAAAATAACCTTCAGGAAACAGTCTGAATACACATTCATTCCAGTTTATTGAAGAATCATTTCTAACACATCACAATCACAATGTGATATGGGATTTAAACTGATAGTACACCTTGTTTGAGCTTTTCATTAAAGCAATGAATAGTGCTTCTACACAAAAATAAGTCCATAGCTGTTTCAGACAGTTTCATTACAATTCCCCTTTCTTCCAAAGCTGTTGATATGACTCATCAAAAATTCCCATTTTGTCTTGTGCTGGTTCCACAGTTAACTGCAGATTGGTAGTACTGAATACATGGGGGACAATGTATGCAATGTTTTTTAAAATGTTTTTTAAAATTCAAGTATGTTTTAACTGAAACACCATAGTCCCTAAAAGAGACAATGAAAGCAATCCATGTCATTCTACCTTTTGTTCCAGACAAAAAAATGATTTTTTTCTCTCTCAGGCAATCTTAATCCATTTCCTATTCTTATTTTTGCCAAACCGCATTCCATACATTGATTTATTTGTATATTAATGTGTGGAATATATTTTAACATATTTGTTTTCATTGTAAGAATTTTATGTAAGTTACATGGGTCTAAATAAAGCTTTAATAAAGATATGCACAGACAAGTTTGAAATGGACTGATATGGATATAAAGTGCAGACCATTTTAGTGGTGCTGTACATCAACTAGCTCAAACTGACACAACAAGGATAATAGCTGATATTATATTTTATTCTAACCAACGTTGATGTGGTGGCATGCTACCTCAGTCACCTGTATGATCAGGGGGGTTAGGCAAGCTCACCTGGACAGAGCGCACTGCAGGTGATTTTCTGCATGGACATGCCCTCACAGAAAGAGCCCCCGTTGAGTGGTGCAGGGTTGGTGCAAGTGCGTGAGCGCTTCTGGACTCCCCTTCCACAGGGCACATTGCAGGGAGACCATTCTGTCCATAATGACCAGCCTCCGTTCACTGAAATCAAACCCAGAAAAATGAATGGGACAAAGGAACAAAGAGGGATTTAGCAAAGGGATTCAAAACATAGCAATAATTGTACTAATTATACAAAGTCTTCCTGACATTTATTTGTCAATAGTCTCTCATGTGAAAATGTTACCAATTTCACTTCACATGCATAGCATGAACATACTTATCAGCAATCCTATAGTTTTTTTGGATTTCAGGAAAAAATATAATTATATAATTGGATAATTTTTGTAAGTCCTGTGAGTGAGTAAACATGCATTTATTTTGACATATATAAACAAACCTGATAGTTTTGGACCTTATCCTGACTTGAGTTCATCTTACTTACTCCCCGCTGCATGGGACTTACGCACATCTGAGGTATGTGTATCCCCACTAGAGACACCCAACTGCTTAACTCCAAAATGAATGACCTATGCAGAGTAATTAAATTAGCTTGTCTCACAGAATCTACTAATCTTTCATCGTTTTTTTCCTTTATAAAAACACATTATTCAGTTCTACAAGGCATGGGGTGACGAGCTGTGAACTAGTCAGCAGCCAAGGGGTTTGGCTTCTATACCTTTATTGTCCAAATTCCCAAATGAAAATGCATTATAGGATATGGACTGAAACTGAAATCGAGTACACAGCATTTGCCTGTTGAAGTTTGTGAAGCTAATATTGCAATTTACACACAAGGTAAAAAGTGCTGTCATTGTACTGATGTACATAGGCTAGGAAAAGTCATTATTTACTTATGTATTGTTGCCATTGAGTGGAAAGTGTTTTCTGGAGCACTTGAAAATGAACATTTTTTGAAATGTGAAAAGTGCCATTTTTCTAAAAAAGCAACGTCTTTACTTCTTACAAACCGTGAAAAAAATCTCAATTAGACATTCCAGCACCAAGTAAGGTACCTGAAATCAAACTACTACCTGAAAAAAATGGGCCCTCTCTATGATCTACCCAATGTGACTTGTACCCCTGCTGGGAAACCCCATATATGTTACAGTAACCTTACAGTCTTGTGTTCATTAAGCTCATTTACTCAGCTTTTGAAGTTAGTTTGAGGCCTTCAAGTTGAAATTGTGGCTTAGCTATTATGTTGGGTATCAAGTTACTTTCACTCTCTGTCTTCACATGGCGCATGAGTGTCAGCTCAGCACACACTTCATTGATGTTTATCCAAGCTTTGTTCGTTTATTGGAAAATGCTTGCATAAACGACACTGCGATACTGATAAAGCGCACCATATTATTGTAATTTGTTTATGATTTCATGTTATATTTTTGCAAATAGTTCAGATTTTCCTCCTGGCAGGCTCTCACCCTGTTGCAATCAGGAGGCTTGTGTACCTCCTTGATTTTACAGTATGAGCTACACCAGTGGGAGGAAACTCCTGGCAGGTTTTTACCACACTGGACAAATCTAAAGTGAGAGGTCAGCAAAGTCAAATCAACTGCTATTGTGGAGAGCAGTGCTTGCTCACATATGTGTGTGTGTGTGTGTGTGTATATGTGTGTGTGTACACTATGTGTGTCTGTTTGTGAGGCTGTTGGTGAAAGACATGACTTCCTGCACTTCCTTTGTAAGCTTTGATAACTAATAGAAGGGCTGCTGGGAGCCTATGCCATTTCATATAACCACTGTTTGTTTATGTAAATTACAGCAGTACACTTGCTACATGAACGCCTGACTTTCATCAGCCTATTATCTGAGCTCAGAGTGCACAGCAAGGTAAAACCAAGTGGTTTGATTGTTTCTAAGTGAATGTAGAGCGTGATACAATGCACACGTGTTGAACATACAAGCTCTCCTAAAGGACACATTTTGACTGAAACATGGAGCTTAGTCAAAAAGAGAGAATGGGTCAATAAATAATATTTGTTTTGTGGGGTTCCAGAGGGTACTACCCTTAGTGGAATTGGCTTCTGGAATTGGAATATCGCTGGGCAAAAAGATACAAACAATATTCAAATTTGGAGAGGCTTGGTGCCATTTGGAGCGGACACTTTGGCCCACCTTTTGGAAAACACGTCAAATTTTACTGCTTTGAGCAATCCACTCCAGACTTTTATCTTGGTGTTGTAGACATCCTGGGGTTTGACTGGAAAAAAAAATCTGGTATTGTCCAGTATCATAAGTATATGTAATCACATCAGAATAAAAAGAATGCTAAACGATTTTTAGATTTCTTTGTTGTTTATCGTAATAAATATGTTCTGTATGTTTCCTGAGCAAGACCAGGACACTTGGTCATTTTGGTAAAAAAATGTACTCTTTATTTCAAGCTTTGAACCATGCCTATAATGGGGTCTAAATCTGGGGGAATTCTTACGAAACTCCCTGGGTTTTAGGTGGGTTTTATGGGGGTAATTGGAGCGACATTAAGGTGCAGCATTACTTAATGCTACTCAGATAATCCTGAAAAATTGTGTTTGAATACTTTATAGGCTTGCATAAATATATCAGCCAAATGTATAATGAAGAATGGCAGTTTGTTCATGTTAAAAACAGCACTGTAAAAGATATTGAGAGGAAGTAACTGATTCATCCAAACAAATCCAAAGAGATTTGTTTTATGGGGGGCTATAAAATGAGCTTCTATCTGGTGAAAATAAAAAGGAGGTTTAGCTGTGTAATGAAGGCATAACATCATCCAAGGAAAAAAATACAAAGAAATAACCATACCATGACAATAGCTAGATTTTAGTCTGAGGAGGTCACACCCCTCCCCCCAAAAAAAAGGTCACATTCCCCAGCACCCAACCCCACCCCCCTCCGCAAATAAAATAAAATATAATGTTTTTTTGCTGATCTTTCTGGCACATTAATATATCAATAAGGCTCTGCTTGCATTGGCCTCCCAAACTCCAACAGGCTCAAACTCTAAATTTCACAGAAACTTACCATAAACCACCACTGTGGCAGTAGTGCTGCGCCGCTTAGCCACAATGTTGCTGGCCAGGCAAGTGTAGTTTCCTGAATCTGACAAGCGGGCCTGGTTTATGATGAGGTTGTGGTCAGCTCGAGTATCAATATTGTCATCGCTGAGGGAGACCACTGGCTCTTCATTCTTCAGCCATTCCACCTGCCAACATACAACCTATCAGCAAGATCCTCGCTGGTCAATACAAGCCTGCCCCAATTACTGCCATCCCTGGGGCTAAAAGCTAAATTAGGTCTTAATTACAAAGTTACAGTTTCCTACTCTCACCCCACTAACAATGCCACATCACTCATCTGGTGAATTTCAGTTTATTGGGTGGTAGGTCATATTTCGTATTTGTCCTGGGTAGACAGGATGATGGGGATGACTGATTCATGCAGATACACCAGGGAACTTTGTGTGTGCGTCAGTCAACCTTGAGAATACTTTAAGAGTTATATGTTGTAGATTGCTTTTTGATCCAAATTTATACCCCAGAGGAATAAGTTGTTGGGAAATCGATAAATCAGGCTTCACGCTGTTAGATTTTTTCTTCTCCCCATAGCAGAGAACACATATATTTTGCGCTACTAGTTTAATATGCTGCTGTTTTCTGCCTGATTGCTTTTAAAACCATACTTCTGGCCTCTCAACTTTACCAGGCAATTAAAAGTTGTTCATCCCTTGTGGCTAATTTGTGTTTATTTTTATCATTATGCTCAATGACCCCATTATTGTTGTTATTTCACAGAACTGGGACTGCAAGACCCTGCCTTCATAGATTTTTCTTCTGCAGTGTTGTTGTGTCAATACTTCAACAGTTTTTGCATAAAACAATCCTAAACATACATGCATTCATGTTTTAGCACAGACTAATCTGTAACGCTAAAGGCCATATATGTTTACGTGTCTTATTTACAAAATACAATATTAGACAATAGCTTGCAGCAAAATAAAATTGTGTTCATAACTAAAGTGCTTTTCTTGCTGAAGTACCTCTATTGAGAAAGCCTCATCTGAATCAATCATTCTGCAGATGTCACAAGAACTGAAAAAAGGTCCTCCAGCTAACTTCCTGCTCCCGCCAGCAATGGGCCGTCTGTCTGCTCTCTCTTTCACACTGAAATATCATGGAATACTTCCTCTCTGGCTATTTAATGTCAGAATGAGATAGCCACTGCATTTCACTCTGAAAATATACCTCTAGGCTATTACTGCTACCTCCAATTTGGATTCCTCCAATTTGGATCTGGATGGACAGAAGCTTGGGGACTATGCCACTGAGGCAACAACCTATTTTATTTTATTTGTGCCCCCCATGAAATTACCCCGTGTCCTATAAAAACACAGTAGATTTAATTACTGTGATGGTTAGTAGGCTATATGAGGTCGTACATTACTCTAAGAATATGAGTAACAACAGATTTTTATTTTGCATAAACTTTTTTTATTTTTTAAATGCCCTATAATTTTACATTCTGTTAAGAAATCAGCCTCAAGTCAACAGGCAGGCAATCTAGTATCTTGCCAACATAAGCCAGATAGTTTACAAATGGTAAACATATAAGAACAGAATATTTGTATTTTATGATATGTCGAGCAGTAATTCAATGTAAACTATCATAAACTATCAATATGTCTTGAGTTGCTGCTGGTGGGAGAGAAGACTTCAAAAGACAACTGCTCAACTGCATCACGCTGGTACAGAGGCACAATGAATTAAGAAAATAGAACTGAACAAAAAAATTATTGGTGAAAACAAATAAGCAGTTAGAAAAAGGGAACAAAAGATAAAAGCACAAATGTGCAGAAAGCAAGTGCAATCCCAAGCTTATCCTTACTGTACATAGTACTATAAAGTACTCAAAATAAAGGCTGTACTATAGACTGGGCAACCATGGACTGGATGGCATGTATTTGTTTTATTCCTTCTCTCTTTATTCCTTTCAGTTTAATATGACACTAAAGATGAAAAACAATACATATTAGGCAGTGTAATCAGCCCTATGTGCAGCTGCTGGATCTCCCACAGAGAAAACCATGAGCCATCTACTGCATGATGAAAACAAGTGTGTGCCTGAGGATGTGAAAATTAAATTAGCCAAATTAGCGCTTTTGTTTGAATTAAAATCAAGCTGTCAATGCCAAGCTTCACGTAGGCATTTCACATACTGTACTAACAACGGACTCTAATTTCCTTTCTACAGAATTCTGATACTGTAATAGTAATTTTTTTAAAAGTCTACAGGGAAATGCACTAACATCTCTGTCGAAGTTGGATTTGATGATATGAAAGATTCAGCCAAAATAGACACAAGCAAAAAAACAGACTCAATGCTCTCTGAACAAAAAAAAAAAACTGAGTGAAATCGATGGATTCCTTGTCCACAAGCAGTAATGCACAAATCTGACTGTGATTTACACTATATATTTTCATAATGATAGGTATCATGGCTTTGTACTAAAGGCTCTATTTTATTAACACAAATAGTAAATTCCAAATTCATAATTCCACCAAATCCCTCACCCCCACAGTGCATCCCTGATACAACCCCTTGGGACAGTGCTTTGCAATGCAGCGTTACACAAATTCGCCTGGAGGCACAAGTTACTCTATATTATGCAATTTAAATTATAAGTTTAGACATTTCCTTTGTCCAGGACAACATGGCAACAATTTAAAAAAGTACTCCATACTGCAAGACATTTCAATGAGCAAAATATAATTTTCTAGGTAGCCACTATAGTGCACAGCTGCTGTCCGCTACACTGAGTAACCCCTGGATAGATACGGACACTAGTAGACATGCACATCAACATCTATGCACTCAAGATGCAACATTGTCTATTGTTTGTGCTCCCATTGGTAAACAATGGATAATGTACTAAAAATGGTTAATATAATAAAAACAGTTAATGTAATAACTTTGTCCTCTTATTGTTCAGTTATTTTAGTAATAACTGCCAGTTAATGTAATTATTGTCGATTAGTATGATAAAAATCTGATAAAAAAAAGCTTAATGTAATAACTTTTGTGGTTAATGTAATAAGTTCTTACATTAATAGATAGGTATTACATTAACTGGGGGTTACAACTTTTTTGATGAATAATGTAATACTTCAACTGTTAATGTAATAACATGCCAAATTTTATGTTTGATTTCATCTAATTAATGCCAAGTATCATGCCTGTGGTGGCCATGGGTAGTCCAGTGGTTAAGCTCACTGCCTCCAAAGGTTTACATCTGGTCTACTGCCCTTTAAAACACCCCAACCCCATCTTCTCCTATCTTTTCTGTTTCACCGACCCCCCGAAACACAAACACACACACACACCCACACAGTCTCAGGGCTCTATATTCCAGAATCAATGTCACAGGGTGCTGTCAATGGTGTGGCACACGGGCGTGCTGGCCGTGGCTAGTGAATGTTGGTTAGAATGTTGGCACACTGCAAAATGTGTGGCACACCTGGAAACAGCGCTGAGTTATACTGGATATATTATCATTGGGTGTGGTCCAGCCGGCTCTATTAATAGCTAATCAAAAGACCTCTTTTCTCTAAGAGCCATGCCAAGCCACGGTTTTAGTGCTTTTGGCGCTCTTTTATTGGGGGTCTCACGGCACTTACTTTAGGCCTTACCTTTTTTTGTTTGCTGCACATCACGATGACTACTTTACAAAGTGAACTTGCTACTATTTTGCTGAACGAAGTCTGCCACTTGCGCTATAGAATACAAATTTCCCTTCGGAAGAGATCGACGTTTACTTTTTTTATTATAATACCACGTTAGCGGCCACAAGTGCTGTCAGAAAGACAACAAAAAACACATCAAGCTGTTTATTTGTTTATTACAAAGTTAAGCATTAGCCTAATAAGCAGCATAATAAGCAATCACTACCTTTTGTCTCCATTTCAGCCGTTCAGCCAGCCTGTAATACAATTGTCAGTGGTCCTTCTCTCCTGCACATATTTCTTAGGCCGTGAATCTGTGTTTGTATAATTATTATTATTTTTTTTTTTGCATCTAAGGCTATAATGCACAATGCAAACTCCTATTCTAATGATTGTTCGGACAATCTAAATCTTAAATCTCAATGATATATACAACTAATTAATTGGTAGGCCTATTTTGAGTCATTTATTTATAACCCAAATAGTAGATTTTAAGCTTATCAGTTAATTAATTAAATTTGTGCGAACAACCAATGAAAAGAATTGCACAAGATTGGCATCCTTATACCTTTCAGATTTAAATCCTGTATGGGCAAGGAGACCCTTCTCTACTCTGCTGCCTTTTTGTGCAATGAACTTCCAGCAAGCATAAAAGAAATCAGTGTTGCAATCAGGTTCAAGTCCTTCCTAAAAAATGGCTCAGCAGGGGTGTGGTTCATGAAATGAAATAGCTGATTTTTATATTACGCTATTGTTGAATTTCTGTACTGTCTTTTAGTTTCTTACAGATCTGTATTTTGTTGATTTTTATTGTATTGTGCTGCTGTGGCAGGTCCCACTAAATTACAATCATATGTATTTTGAGATTGACCAATAGTAAAATATGGCATTGCACATCAAATTACCATATGCTCCCAATTTTCAACCCACCCACACCTTAAGAACCACAATGGAAATAAGCTTTTCAACTTTCTTGTGTTATCCTTGATTTTTAGATCATAACTTTTCCTGCTTGAACTTCCTCTGGTATTTTATGATGATTATCAAATAAATTCAATCAATTAATCAATTATTTAATCAATCATAAATAAAAGTTTTACACAGTAAAATTTCCAAATTTGTTTAATTGAATTAAATTAATTTGCGATTTTATTAATGTCTCTGTTTTGTATTGCCTTAGTTATATTAACTATTCTAACAGAACGACTTTCAAGAAATTATGTCTCGTAAGGTAGATCTTGACAGACACATTTCAGACACAAAGGCAGTTAAACCTTTTAGCATCCTCTCAATATTATATGAATCAGAATAATTATGCTCAAACACTCAAATGACTTTATATCTTCACATGTTTTGAATAATTACTCATCATAAAAATGCATAATGGTGAAAGGCTTTTTCAGAGTTGTCAGATTATTTATTTATTTCCACCTTGGAGAATTTTTTTTAGAACCAGTTTTTATCACACTTTGTTTTTTGATCTTCCTTCTGTTTGATGTTAACAGTTATATGATATCCAAGTTTTACTTAAACATCGGTTTTTTTTAAACAGATTCACAGATTATGAATTTTGAAGTCCTAAGACCATTGGTGAATTTAAAACAGAGCTGACGCAGAAGTGTGGGGAGGCAAAGAATGTATCTGTAGCCCAAACCGTATGATTTGACTTCCACTATCTCAGCATTTTTTGTGAAAGTTGAGTCCATTCTGCCTGCACAGTGTGCCATCAAACCCAGCTGCTGTAAGGAAAATACAACAAGCAGCTATGGAGCTCAGTTTAGTTTCTCACAAAGCAAACGATATGCACCATGCAAGCTCTTTCACAATATGTCCATGCACTACAGCTATAGCAACTTCATCGGCAATATTCTCCCTTTTCTTTGATAAAATTTATTTGATAAACTACATGATTCAAAAATAAATAAATAAACGTGTCATCTGATGTACAAACGATCCCACTGACTCTAATTCTATCACTGCTTCCCTTTGAGTTAGACATACTGAAATAACATCTTAACACCTCAGTGGCAGAGCATGGGGTTTACTTGGTCCGATACGACATGTTTTATGGATTTGAGAGGAAGAACATCCTGTTATCCAAATCAGTGAGCATACTTATTAGTGGGATCACTCAATAGCACTTTCTGATAAATATTCTTCAGATGTCTGCAACCTTTTATAATGTCATAATACAATCATTTTTGGCATCAAAATAAATCATTTTTAAGCTTCGTTCTCTAGTGACTGAGGGTTACACTTCACAATAACAACTTTTCAGAGTGTTGCCCAACTGCCAGCCACCAGCCAAAGGGTCAGTTACTGACATAAGCTAGCCAACTACTTTTATCTGGAAGTTGGTACAATAGATAAAAAAAACAACAACAAAAAAAAAAACACTTGACATCCATCGGCTGTATATCGGCACACGTGTGTATTTCCTATGCATAAAGTGACTGTAAAGTGACTACTGTATTGCACACATTAAGAACTGTCTTTAATGCATTTAATACACCATTTTAAAAAATCATCATAATAAATAATCAAAATAATCATTTTGGTAAAAGTGCATGATTACGGCTTACTGGTTAAAAACAAAATTGCATTTTATGTCATGTATCTGTCAATGCCAATTTCACTCTTCATACTTCAAAAAGTATTGCACAATTGATCATTCCTAGATGTATAGATACAAGACACACAGATGAGATTAATATAAAAGTTAGTATTGAACAAGAAATGAAACAATGCTAATTTGCTGTGCTATAAAACATTTTAATGTTTTATGTAGTTTAATGCATTCTGCAATGCAGTGGCAGAGGCATTTGCTAAATAAACAATGGCAGACAAAAATGCAACTGCCTAAGTTGACAGTTTGTGTGCAACCACCCAGTATCATTGAATTAGCTGGAAGTCTATTTAAAGGATTCCTAAAAGGTATATCAAAGACATCCAGTCGTGTTCTGTTTCATTTGATAGTAAGCACCAGTTCTCAAGCCTTTCCAGAGACTCACTGAAAGTTCACCACTTTCCCAGCTGGGGTTTGAATATTTCATTTGACTTATGTGCTATAATGACTGAGCTAGAGTTTACTTTTATGTTATTCACAATGTCTCTTTTTCTAGGCTGATATAATAATTTATGAAGTATTACTTTTTTGATGGCCACAGTGCAAGGAGTGAGATCACTGCTACACAAATCTTCCATTTATAGCTGAGTCATTCATTATTCACTGGCTGCCAAGTGTAAATCCTCTAAAACCACACATGCCTGAGAACCCTTTCATGATGCATACTTGAGATTCAAATTTCAAATGACATTACATGAGATGTGAGCACATCAATTTTATCTATGGCATTTAAATAAATCATTAATGTGTAGTCCTTGGATGTGATTGTGTACACTGCAGTACAAAAAGCACTCCGCAGATTCAGCAGGACAAACACTGACATTGAGTGAATGGGCTTTTAACACACCATCTGTCGGCTGAAAACACTTTCAGTTGAAAAAATTCACAAAAAATAGCCATTAAAACAGAAAAGCCAATCCAGAAATGTTTTCCGCAAGTGAATACCCACAGGGGACCTCCAACCAACAGGTGGCACTGCAGAGGAGGGAGTGCAGGTTTTACCTCTGCTGCTGGGACTCCCTCTGGTGGGCGACAGTGCAGCACGATCATGCCCTTTATTGGCACTTCTTTTCCCTGGGGGTCCTGCTCAAAGTTCTTCCGCAGGTCTGTTAGTGGAGATAAGAAACTGTCACGTCAGGCAATTTTATTCTGCCCTTTCTCTCACCATCAGCCTCCACAAACATCAGCACTAGCTGTGAAATCCCGAGCAGCAAGGTTCGTAATTCTTTCCTTTGCTCAAACATTGACTAGTGTTTTAGCACCACAGTTAGCAGACCATCTCCAGTTTTATTGGGCTGAAGTGGCTTTAGTTACGATGACAAAATGTCTGATAATTATTTCCATTAAATAATTGTTAGTAGAGGCTGCCTTCTACGGGGCCACTGTCTTCAGTTTTATATCTTAGACATTCTGAAACCATACAGTATAGATACCAATATTGTTACTGTTATTATTATGGGAACACAATATAGTCAGAAATAACAGTGTTGAATGATATCTGCAGGAGCAGTAAAAATACCTTTTGAAAACAATTTCTTCAGTGCAATTCAAATAAAAAAAAAAAAAATGAGAACATGAATTTAAAATTTAAATACTTCAATCACATTCCATGATAATATATTAATATATTCATTAACACTGATTACTTATAAAACACCTCAACAGTATGCAGTCTGAGTAATTACCGCATTTTAAATTTTCTTTCAGATTATGTTTGAAATTGTATCATATGTGTGTATCTATATTAATTAATGCATTTTGTGAAATGAAAGCGAATGTCTATAATTTTATTGAATAAAATTGTATCTATACGAAACGAAATAGTCTAAAACAGTACTCACATGCAATGCGGACAGTGGCCTTGCGGCTTTTTGAGGTGCCAAGATGACTCCAGGCCACACAGAGACACCAGTAGTCCTCGGGGCCATGGAAGTCCTCCACCTGTTGCCGAGATACATTGATCATCACCTCCCGGACCTTCAAGCCTGCAGACCAGAAGCATTAATCATTACACTGCATTATCCACACTAAGGATTCCTAGAATCATCCAAAAAGGGCTGATGAGATCAAACAAAATTAACAAATTCCGTTAAGTACTTGAAAATAAATATTTGTTCCTTTTTAGCCCACTCCATTAAAATACAAAGTATACCAAGCGAAAGATCATGGCTAATTATTCAACTGACCATTTAGTGTGAACAACGTCATAACAGAAGAGTATACATCGTTAAAAAAAATTACCATGAGTAAATTTACCACATAAAAGTTAAACATTCAGAGAGCTGTTATCTGGAGACAAATGGTGCTAGCAAGCCTACAAACATTTTTTTAGTGTATATGCTTATGGCATTCCTCTCAAAAGCTTGTGGACTACCTGGTGAGCATATACAGTAGTGATTGTAAGAAATTGTGTTTGCTAAAAAATCAAAACATAGTTCATCTGAATACACAATACACAGGCACAGTAAACTAATTAGAACTCCGGTTGTCTGTCTATACTTTTCAAAAACTGAGTTTTAGTTTGGAAACCCAATATGTGGGAAAAGATGCAATAAAAGGAAATCTCAACTAATGAGTGGAAATAACACCCCGTAAAAATGAATACACGATTCATGTGGTACAGAGGAGAGCCTTCATCTCACCAGTGAAAGGTATGAGCACAAATTGTCAGACTCAGACAGTATACTGAATAGAATATGGTGGGCAATGTTGTTACCTCATCTGTCATCCCTATTTGTTTACAGGCTTAGCAGCAGTGACAGGCCTTAAAAAAATAAACCTGTTCATTTGCCTCCTCCCTCTCTCTTTCATGTAGCTAGGCAAGACTCTCAAAAAAAAAATTGGCATGCAAAAAGCCCAGTTACAAAAAGCAGGAAAAGAGACTGTAAAACCCTGGAAGCAAAAGGGCTAAGGCTAACGAGCCAAATAGAAATCTGAGGGCCTTATCCGTTGTCAGGCTATAGCACTGCCTGTGCACTTAGAATGAGAAAGCACCATGAGGACTGTGCATGCATACACTCGCACTGATTTCCAATCCATGGACAACTGGATGTTTGCGTTGTGCCCCACATGTATTATTCTTTGACGGGCATGCAGCAAAATGGTATTAGATGCACTTTTCAGGGATTAGTGATTAGAGAAGGTACACATGAATTGCTGAGCTGTACTACACTAGAATACAAGCAAAACCAACAAATGATGCCTGACAGCCATGAATATTTGAAACCCTGCTTTGTATACAAATGTGGCATGCCATCGTAAATAAACGCATCAATAAATCAGGCAGCCAGCCTGTTGGGCTGAGTGGTTACCTTATCAATACAACTGCTTTTATTGTGGGAATTGTGTAACTTTCCTGCATCTTTCAAAAGGCTTGATTTCCGCACTGTGCCTCACTCGAGCTTGCTCGGCCTGTTTCATTTTGTTCACCAGCAAAAACAGCAGCCTGTCTCTTATGGGGTATTGGCCACGCTTGCCAACCTGAGACTGTAGGTGGATGGCTTTGCACTGCAGGCCAGCAGTGAGCCTAATGCACATTACAGGACTCTCTCTCCCCCACTGAGGTCTGCAGGAGGGACAGGGAGAGAGGCCACTGTAATAAAACCGATTTCTGATCCACATTTTTTTTCTGCAGGTTCTCGCACTATCCACATGGCATTCTGCCGTTGCTGGTGCATTGGCACTCTGTGGTGGCACAGAACACTGTGCCTGACAATGCAACGCACAAAGAAGGGGAAAGATCTATGGCCTAAAGGGGCATGTCGCTATAACAGTCATAGAAGGAAGACTGAAATGGCTAATTAGAAAGTGTGGCAACAACTGCAGTGTGTGGAGTTATGGACATAGCCTATACACCCCATTATTTTTGGCCTGTATGTACCAGTAGTGGTTTTTAAGTTTGAAGTAGTGGAAATAGCGGAGAAATATCACCTTTAGAGTAGCTTCATGTGCTCACCATAGGAACAGGTCACATATTTGTGTGCATATATTAAAACTTGCATGACAGGAATTTATTTATTTATTTATTTATTTATTTATTTATTTATTTCCCTCTGCTATATTGTGTTGCCTTGAGAAGTGAGGTTTTAGCAATTACTGTACAGAATTCTTGTAGGAATTCTGTAATTACACATAATTCCTACAAAATCATGACTTGGCCCAATTTGAAGATGTACTTTCTTACTTGCTCAAGCTTGCAATCAAAATGACTGTACTTATCCAGTGCAGTGCATGAACATCATTCAAATGAATGGAAATGTTCAGAATATTAAAACGTTCTTTTTTTTTTTTTGTCTGATAGCAAGTTTCAAGTCAATCTAAAGGTTTGTCCTCATCCTGAAGCTCAACCCCTTACATTTTTACTTTCAGCTCAGTAAAGTCAAGAAGAGTTTAAGGCTGGTTTAAACCATAGTCAGCCACTTTCTCATCATAACGCAACAGCCTTTAAGAGCAGAGTAGTGCTAGTGCATTGCTGCCACATTGAATTAAGCCCTCATTTTCTGGGCTTCAGCTCCATGTGTTGCGGTACTCATGCATACTGAAATGAAATTATATGGTGAGGACCATAAAAGGCTCTGTGATTAAGCAAGCTTTTCCAAAATTAACAAATTCAAGCTGTTCAACATATTCATTCAAAATGCATTTGAAAATAAGTACACATATTCCATCCACTTCATGGTTACATGGCTGTAGTGTATGTTTTTATTCATCATTTTCATTAATTCATAAATTTTTCTTGGGGCAGGGCTCAGACACAAAAGCCAAAATAATCACCAGCCTCTGGTAGGAATTATAACAATACACAGAGACATTTGTGGACTCCGACTTCCAGACCATGGGACTGACCCTCTGCTGAGTCACATTCACAATTAACCTTTCTGGTAAACCAAGGCATAATTAAGTGTCTGTCTTTTGACCCTGCAATGAGCTCACTGCTTGATCTATTAGGCCCCAGTTTGGGCAGGAATTTAATATGATTAAACATTAAACGTGGTAGTAAAAATGATCTTTCAACAGACATCGCTGTGCATCCCAATCCACATCTTATCTGATCACTGATCACTAAGACAGAGCCTGCCACCATCCACAAAACAAACCAATCTGGTTTATTTCCCTCCAACAACTGTTTTGAGGAACAAGTATCTTCATACTTTTCCTCCAATATCAGCACAAGGGATATTGACTGGAACCCCGTTGCACTTGAGCCTGAACATTTCCTCAAGTCATGCAAATGTAAAACAAACCATATATATATACAGAAAAGCATGCAGTTGTATGCTTCTTTCCCTGGGATGAAGTACTCCACACTTTTTAATATTTTAAATTGAAAATCTAAAAATAGTTCAACATTTTTACTGTGGAATATTATAGCGGTGCATTGCTGCCACTATAATTATAATGAGAAGCGTAACTTGTTAAAATGAGATCATTTTCTCGTTATACCAACATACTTGCTTATGTATGCCAATAACTTGGAGAATGGCTTATGTTCATGACTTGTGTGCAAGTGTTACTGTAAGTTGAGACATGGTGAGATTCTGCTATCCTTCATCACCTTAGATGGTATTGTGATAAGCATACATACACTAAGAAGAATTCTACAATGTAGAGAAGAAAGAATTGGTCTGACCCTCTGAGTTATTGGCCTTTGCTGAACCAATCTGTGTATAATTTTTGATAGGCTATGTATATTAATAGCAGTATCTATCATAATTTATATTTCAGTGTGAGAATACAGTATATATCTGCAATCCCAGGAGAGGGTGTTCTAGGGCTGTACAATATAACCTGGAGATGTCAATAAAGTGCACCTTTTGATAAGTGATCAACACATCACCCTCTCTTAAAAACATTACATTTTATCACTATAACAAGATTAGGAATTTCCTCATTTCCAAATTTTTTCTGTCAGTTCTGTGTAGCATGGTGCCATGTGTAATCACTGTACATATTGAACTGGATTTACACACAGACTCCAGACAGTCAGAAAGTATTTTACTCAATTTAATGAGGTGTAAACCGAAGAGGAAATAAAATGGTGAAAATACAAAATACAATATCCTAGCACAATAACAAATCTTCATGTCTAAGCTGAGAACATATGGATTGCTAAATGACTCAGCAGCTGTGTCCATCAAGGCCAAGTAAAGGCACAGCATACTCCTCGGCTGATTACCAATACTATCTGTAGCATCTGTAGTCTTGGATACTTAACACATCAACAACAGGCTATTGTAAGACCACTTTTAACAGCCATTAATAAGGTACACTCGAAAACACAAGTATATTACACACCAAGCAAATTCATTACCAAGTAAATTCATAGGGGCAGAGGCTGGAACTTTTCTGCTTTTCAACATAGCTACCCCTAAAATCCCAGATATCTCAGTAAGTGAGTGGAGGATGGCTGTTAAACTTTGTAAAACAGGACATACCCTTTGTCCTGTGTCCTGCAGCCACAATACCTTTGCTTATATCACACGCATTCAGTGTCTGCTCTAAGAAGTGATCACATTCAGGAAAATGTTACATTTACTTAAGAACGCAGTGAGTTCAAACAATGTCTTGTAGACTGTGTCTAGATTGAAAATTGTGGAATGGGAAATGCACAATAATAAAATTCTACAGATTTGGCACAACTCATGTTTGGAAAGAAAATAATTAATTCATGCAGGTAATCAACCCAGAAAAATGCCATTGATATTTCTATATATATAGTCGTATATGTTATTTTAGGATATCAGCCCAAACCTAGTGTTCATATCTATGCATTTAGTGTTAAGAATCTGGACATATTGAAACCAGGTCTTTTACCTGTTGCATCCATGTACTCTTGGGACATGTGCTGGTTCTGGTGGACCCACTCCCCATTACACTTGAAGAAGATTTGCAGGGCAGGTGCAGCCCTACAGTGAAGCTTGATGGGATTGCTCTTGATGATGTAGGCATCTTCAGGCTCCTGCAGGAAGTGAGGGAGTGTACCAGGAACTGAAGGCTGTGAGTCTGGCAATGTCTCGCTGCTGACTCCTGCAAATCCCAGAGCAAAGCACGTCATCAGAAATGTCAAAGATCATATATCAAACTGCAGACACTTAATAATAAACTTAAAATAAAATTCTCAATTACCAATCTAATCAAAACATTTGGAGAACAAAATAAAAATGCGTACTATCCGTAATCCATATGAAAACACATTACATCAACACTAAATGATGAGCTCCACTGAATGCCTTCCTTTGTCTAAAAACAGGATTGTACATTTGATTAAATAATGATTTCTTATCAAAGGCAGTGATGCAAATAAACCAGTGAATGGCAAACAAAATAGTTTGGACCCGTGTTTTCTATATTGTAGTCTACTTCAAATGGTGGACTCAAAACAACACCCAGAACAGCCATAGGAAAGCAGCAGCTCATCTGCTCTGAAGCATTTGCCTGGAATACTGTATGTATACACAAAGGTACAAATCTTGTATTTGGGGTGTCATTAGCTGGGCCTCTGGTACAGTATAATATTGAAGGGGACATAGTGAAAGAATACTTAAGTATGTGAAATGAATACACAAGCAAGTTTTGTTGCTGTTGCACGGAATAACCAAAAAAAGAAAGAAAAAAAAAACTTATTGTAGGGTACAATGTGCCAAATCATTTTAGCAACAGGATAATGTGATTTTGTTCTTTAAAAATCTGTATTTTTCATTTTCAGCAGAGGATTGCTCTATATGGATATGAGGTGAAAGTTATTTTTTTGATGGAAAAATATAAAGGTTGCACTCTCTTCATTTCTGGGTTTCATGTGGGAATAAAACCTCATATCCACCGAGATTCTCTGTAAACAATGTGGTACTGCAAAGCCCCCGAACACTGGTGTGTCTAACAAATGGAATCTGATTGTATGTGCTAAAATGTAGTCAGCTTAGACTGGCCCTTCAGAACAGAGAAAGCAGGAGAAAAAAATGAACCCACACAAGATGCTGCTGAGTACATAATATTATTTGATTAGAATTGTCCAATAGATTCTCCAAAGACATTAACTTTAGCTGCTGTATGAGAGAGTTTGCCTTCCCAAGCAAAAAATATTTACATGTTAAAAATAACATGGTGTGAATACGAGACTATTATCCATTCACACACCTGTAGCTCTATTGACCATTGTCTACTATTTAACACATGTCTAATACTATAGAATGACATCGGATTGATGGTATGTTTCATTTATGTTCAAACTGTTTCCATTTCCTGGGATTGGTTATGTGTCATTGTGTTTTATTCTTGGGAGAGTCACTGGGAAAATTTTCCAACACACAACCTGGGTTTCTCTCTCTCTCTCTCTCTCTCTCTCCCTCTCTCACACACACACTGACACACACACACAGACATATCATTTATTTAATTGCTCATTTATTTATTTCATTATCAGATTATTTATTTTAGTAATTATTTATTAATTTAATTATCAATTTATTTCATTGTTTATTTCATTGTCAGTTAATTTATTTAATTTTGTCACATTCGGTTTCCCATTAATTTGTGGTTCTCTCACACATTGGAGACCTGTGACTTGACCTGTTCACTTATAAATTTAATCTCCCAGGGGCCTTACATATGAATTAAACACAGCCACACCTAGGACAGTGCCCTTGTAAACCAAAAAAAAATAAAGACTTTAAGGAAAGGCATTGATAATCTGTTGTCTTTTTATTTTGGGATGGGGGCTGTAAAAAAATATGTCTTTAACACCTCCAGGAAATGCACCATCTGTTAGCAAGGGGGAGACTCGACAGAGATGACTCTGTACATGGCTCTACCTGTCAGACAACATGGTGCATGGTGGTGAGCAATGAGCAATTAGTCTTTATGGTAATAACGTATGGGTGAATATATCTCCTGTTTATGTGGAAACGAGAACTCTGTGGATCACGTTGTGACTGATTGTTCCTTCCACACATCGATTAGATAAGCCCTCTTGCATCTCAATGGCACGTACTGCCTGAATTTATCATGTGTCCGCTCTTTATGTGGATCTTTCACATGACACTTGAGTGAATCCGCTGTAGTTTACAAAAAAAAATCACAAAAAAACACACATTTTCCTTTACATTTCGAATGCTTTACAGAGGATTTAATGCACCACTTCCCCGATAGAATCAGACAAATGGCATAGATGAAGCCCATGATAAATGCCTTGGGAGTATGGGAGGGTCTGTTCATTTGGAGAGGTTACATTTTAAACAACACATGAGCGAGGAGCTCTAATAGCATGCTGAGTGCTAATTGCCAGCTGTTTGGGGAAGTACGTGATGTAGTAAATGCAAGCCCTTAAATTTGTTCGGATTCTGCCATTTAAAAGATGAAAGGGCTTGGCTGATAATTAAGAAAATTTATTTAAGTGTTTCTCTAATGGAGGCCAAAACAAGACAATGAATATAGCATGTTAAATGTCTATGAAATATACTGAACCATTTATTAAGCACAGTCCTGCTGTAGCAGGGTAGCAATACTGCCATGACTTTCTGAAATGACACTTGACAGATCTTTAATTTCCCTACAACTGATGTCTCAGCAGTGTTTCCCTCCCTTGTTATAGTAACATGGCTTCACTTGTGCAATGGGGCCCAGCACTGTAGCTTTATGTATTTACATACTGAGAAATTAAATTGAATGAAATTGATACTGTCTTCCCCCAGTGATTTAGCATGACTGTCCATGGAAGCAGACTTTGAACCCCAACCCACCCCTCAGTTAACACACTCAACAACTGCTCTGCTCCTGGTAGTTCCCGCAACAATAAGCTAAAAAGAAGAAAGTTTATCTTAGCTCCACCTCTTTGGAGCTTGAACACACTTTATGTATTCACAGTGACCTGGCTTTATTGCCAAACATAATTCATGGCAGTTATACTGTTCGACCGAGTTGTAAAATAATCAACCATCAGTAATGAGCATGAGAATAAATGGGGGAAAAAACATCAGTTGCTGCTCTTAATAACAAACAGTAAGAAAAAACCACTGGCTCAAGTTCCACAATTTTCAGTACACACTTTTTTCTTGTCTTTTTTCAGTCTTAATGAGCTTTTATGTCTAGTTTGATTGAATCCAAAACAGTTTAAGTCCTCTTTATTGAATCGCATATTGCCTTAAACTGGTTAAGTGCATGAGGATTTAGCTGAATGTCTGTCTAGAGGTTTCCTACCATTTTTCAAGCAAGTACAACACTGGGCTTTGTCAATTGCCACAATAAAGACAGGGGTTGCATAAAAATGCATGCACTGTTCCCTGTGTATCTCAGGAAATAAACATTGTGCTTTCGACAGAAAATTCTGAGCACTGAAAGGAAAAGCGCCATACCTGACAGAACTTTGCTTTGTCTGGGATCAGTACATGGAGCTGCTCACCCAGAAGTGCCTTCATTAAAACGGTCAACTTTGATGAGAGCAGCAATTAACTCTTTGACATAACATTAACATTTCCACATGGTCACACAGAAGGGAAATAACGAAGCAGATTTCTGGAACAGAGGCTCTAATGGAAAGCTTAACAAGGTCAGGGAGATGCAGGAGCCCAGCAGAAGGCTGGCCATCAGGCTTGGTTTTAGGTATAAAAATGAGTGGCATATTAATTAACAACACACGTCAATCCAAGGAGACAGGACAAAGCAAGTTTCAAATTCCATGTGTAATAATCAGTTAAATGCATAATATACGGGTAATTGACCAAGCTACACTAGTTCAGGAAAAATGACAATATTCAAAATACAGCCTACATGTTGTGTTATAATGGAATAAAATGTATGTGTTCAGGCATTAAATATATAGATAAATAAATAAAATAAATAGAATAAAACACTCCAGTATGCAATTTCAAAATTGAAATTATGACTCACAAAACTCTATTTTTTGTACTTGTCTATTTTTAAAATCTTGTTATACCTTATACTTTACTGCAGCATTTCACAATAATAAATTTTTAAATAATATTTTAAAGAAATTTTTTACTGTGTCTAACAAATTTGCATTGTTAGACACCTTGTTTATTTTTAACACTAGAGAAGTATTGACTACAAGCAGCTGGCAGTGGTAACAACCTGACACCTCTTTGTGCTGTGTGCTCCCTGTGGCTCCTCTGAAATCACTGGGCTAAACAAAGAAAAAACAACTTTGCTAAAAGATTCCAACAGTTGGGTCAGAGTTAAAATTCAATTCACTCCACACTAAACAGCAATAATCAGTCCTTTGCATGCTGTGTGTGCACTTACGACAGTCAGAGGTAATGGGTAATTGGAAAACGGTGACACTCCACACTTCGTAAACTCCACTCTGGGGAGCGGCCTTCAGAATAGGTTCTTGTAAATATGAGTCTCAGAGTGGATGACAAGCACTGCGGTAGTAAGTCACTCATTTCCTCATCAGGTGGTTAGTAGATGGTTAGATGGTTAGGACAGTGGAAAATCAGCAGCCCTCAATTTACAATAGGAACTGAGCAGATGCAGTGAAACCGCCAAACCTTTCATGCCTTTCTAGCTAGACACCTAAACCAGGGCAAAGAACATGCCTTCCTGTCATGGCTCTTGACAGGAACTCACGTATTCTCTTTGAATGAGATACATATGCTTGCATGGCCAAAGCACACTGTAAGACACTTTCTGTCTCCTAGGCAATGGGAATAATAGAGTAAAAAGTACTCAAAGTACGGCTCCTGCACTTTGTCTGAAAACAGTACCTGCTCTATTAGTGCAGCTCAATTTGGAAAACAACCTGCCTGTAGCGGAGGCTGAATCTCCTTGTTCCTCATTGTTTGGCAGTTTGCCACCCCCAACTCCCGCTTACTGTAGGAGTTCTGATTCTTCAGCCACCTGCAATCAAAGGAAAAGCAATCCAACAGAAGTGGGTTACCTGGATGTCAACCTGACAAAGCAACTTTGAGCCACTTCCCTTCACAGACCATAGCCTCACTCACTAAACTACAGCATAGTAACATTTCACTGCCACTTTTTACCCACAATCACATACACGTTTAATTTTCCCCCACTCAGGCCTGCTGGGGTGCCGTCAAGGATTCTATATATAAAAAGCTACAGTATGTGTGCCATTGCTCGTCACAAATCCAGATCAGCTGCAGCTTACATCTACTGATCCCAGAATATCTGCCTTTACTGATTGACTTATTGAATATTCTCCACATCTGAAGAATGTTCAATAACATTCTGTATCTGTCAGAAGGACATGCAAGAGATAGTTTTCAAAATGGGTGAGAGGCTTAGTTCAGAATTGTCCACTAGGTGAACATCTTTTCAGTACTGAAGGACCCATCATTCATCCCAAACACCCCTCAGAGAGCAATAGATGAAAAGGGAAGGTGGTGTTTAGTATGATGAGACTCTTCATCCTGACTGATCACTCTGAGACAAGGCCCTGCTCACATCACCAGCTTCCTAATCTACTCCTCTCCAAACTGATGTATTCCCCTTGTTTGTGAGTTTTCATTAGGAGTGCCATCACCTCTTATCAGTAACATTAGTCCACGGATTGGCTCCTGCGATTGAACAGAGAACTTTGCTCCACTCTCTCACCACCACAAACAGATATTTCCCCTACTTTTCTCAAAGAACACAGCAATCAGTCCACCAAGAGAGATGGCACAGAGAGTCTGCAGTTGTGCAGAGAAAAGCATGACCTCCTATCTACCTTCCACATCCAAGAAAATAATTACTAAAATGACTTTGAATGCCCTTGTAAAGTGACCTAGGAGGCCAGTATATGGCACCACACCAGAAAGCTAAATGCAAAATGTAAGTCTCCTGATGAATAAACCAACAGCTTAGATGAAGAATCCCACAAAAGACATGAAAACCATTATCCTTTGGGTAAATTTAATTTCCCAGCAGTTGAAAAATACTGAGAGAAATGACAGATGTGATTGTGAACATACTGTTGAAAGTGATATATTTACTATAAAGCTTTGAGCCTTCAATCATGGCTTCAAATATGTAGGACATTGTGTACATAGTAAATAGTCAGTCAGTCCAGGGGACAACAGGTTAAATGTCTTGTTTCATGAATTAAAGATTACAAGGTGCATATGATCCTGCATTCAATATAGGTATCTTTCTGTTTCATTATGCAGAATGTATCTACTGATAGCATGATAATGCCAGTATATTTTACTTTCAAATTATTACTAAAGCAGAACAATGGAACACACTTGCCTCTAAATACTTTTATGCTAATGAACTGCTGATCTTATGAACTGAAAATGCTTATTCTTATCAAAAACATCTTCAAATTTAAATGAAGAGCTTGGACATACAAAACTGACCACATTTTCACAGTGCATTCTATTAAGTATACTGCCTTATTTACAAGTTCCACAGACTTCCCTTGAAGCCCTCGGTGCTTACACATAGCACACCTCATCAGTATAAGCTCCATTAACCATTTCAGTGTTTTTATAACTTAATTATTGCTAACTTATTCAATCCACAATAACCACACTCAGAGGAAATAAAAAAGCAAATATGTTTTCTTGTGGTGTAACAGAAAGAAAAACCACCCACAAGCATAACAGTAGTTGCAAGGGCATGTGTGAATTGATTTTCTGAACATTGACCTTTATGGGCTCCTGCCAATAATACTCTGTAACATAGCCTGCACCAGATCTTGGCTGGTTTTTAGCAAAACTAGTTAGGAGTGAAAAACACAAATAAGCATGAGCCATGCCTTTGTGATACATTGGGACTGCTGCTGAGAACATCAGGAAGATGGAGCATGATGATGTCTCCATTTTGGTAAGGTACTGTGACCCAAAGCCCACCAGATTGTGGAGGCATCATTGACATAGAAGTGTGTTTGAATAGAACTCGTTCCCAGGAAGTAATCACAACAAAGCCCAGCACTTCCATGTCGAAAATGTCATTCACTAAGTAGATGTTTGTCTGTTCCCTTGCTCCCTCATTTAATTCGTTTTCTTAACTGGATTCATTTGCATTATAAATGATTAATAACACAATAACTTGGAAACTAACAAGCTTGCTAAACAGCTGAAAAAGTCTGTGCACCCCTGCTCTACACCAACAATACAGGTATTTTGTACTCTAATTGCAATCTAAAAATAAAGTAAAATAAATAAATAAAAGTGCATCTGCACTGCTTCAATGCTGATGTTATTCAATTAATATAAGCAAATTAGCCTATATTCACAATGCTATCAGATATAGCCTGTTGTCCTCCATTAGGCTATAGATGAGCCATTTTATTTATTTATTTATTTATTTTGCATTGCAAAATTGTGCATATTTTATTGACATTATTTAAAATTGTGAATGCAATATTTGTTCTGTACATTGACACTTGGAGAATATTTATGGTAAAGATCTGCAATGAGCAGACATTGTCATTTATATAACCCCGAAACACCAATTTTCAAACAACATTTATCTACAAACAACATTTTATGTAAAGATGAAGCGAAATGATTAAATTGTTCAGGTATACTGCTTTAATTAGTTATACAGTGTATACCACACTCAAACACTATACACCCATTTATTGATATTACTTTAAAAGCAACAACTGAAGCAAAACCAATGGCATAGGCTATGTCAAGCCTCAACTTCCTTTGTGCAGTGACTGGTGATGTAAAATGTTGTTGTTCAAGGGAATGACAGCAATTTTCCTCAGCAGAAAGGTAAACAGTCTTTATAGTAACAGTGATGCACAATGTGCACATGATCAATTGTCAACAATTCACTATTTTAGATATATTAAAATATGTAAATTAATAAAGTAAATATAAACACAAGCAAATTGTTCTTGTTTTATTCTAGTTAAGTTATTTATTCTTGAGTGCTGAATAATGTCCTTTTTAGTCCATCTTTGGCTAAACTGGTACACTCAGATGAGCTTAAATGGACTGCATTTATATAGCGCTTTTATCCAATGCGCTTTACAATTGATGCCTCTCATTTGCCAGAGCAGTTAGGGGTTAGGTGTCTTGCTCAAGGACACTTCGACACGCCCAGGCCGGGGTTTGAACCGGCAACCCTCCGACTGCCAGACAATTGCTCTTACCTCCTGAGCCATGTCGCCCCATTCATTACTTCCAATCACACAACTGCTTCATTTATATAAAACGTTTAGATTTCGGCCAAATTAATTTTCCTTCACATCAATTATTGCCAGTAGTTACGTAGGCCTAGTTACACCGTCGGCATATTGTTTTCAAGCGTCAAATTACGTCAGTGCCGCTGCTTCTCCCTGATTTGACACTTCTGGACAAGAAACCTGCGCTATTTCCGGTTGGAAACCGAGTTGTTAATGTAGCGTCTGCCTTTTCAATATACAAAAAAGTCAGTGGTTCACTGAGGCACCACATTATAAAAACAACAGTAGCAATAAAAAATAAATATAAACACGGATATTGGTCCATTAAAGGAATGCCAGGGAGTTCAATTTTATACTGGCATACTCTGGTCAAGGATAGCACCTGATTAATCAATGCCAGTTCATTGAATGGCTTGGCAAAACATCTCTTTCCTAAATCATTTTCAGAGAACAAAATTTTTCATTTACCCCTCTTTTTTCTCTATCTGCCATTCTGGTGCTCAGATGCTTAACTCAGTACCTTTTCCCCCTGTGTGTGAAAATAACCTGCAGTGGCTCAGCAATACTGAAGTAAATTAAATACTCAAAGAGGGAGGCCTTGTGGTTGTGGCTGATTTATTTACAAAGTGTGTGATTGGGTGATATTGAATGCCTGGGGTAAAATTCTGAGGAAATGGCCTATATGCCGCAGGTGAGGCTGACTAGGATAACTCTTATTTCATTCTGTCCTGCAGAGAGCTAGGACAGCTTGAAGATATTCAAATGGATGTCTTAGCAGGAGCAACCCAAACAGTCAGCCACATCAGCAGCTATTCCTTAAGGAAGGATTCATTGAATCACATCATTATGCAGGGATATACTAAAAGCTTGTGTGCACATATGAGAACTTTGGACATCTCCCAGGCAAATAAAATTGTAATTTTCAAATGAACTTGATTATTCTTTAATGTACTGTATGGTTAATTTAACCTTCACATACAGCTACTTCAAACGTAATGCATTTTTAGCTGATGCATTTTCCTGGAATTGCACAGTAATAAGGAAATGGACTATATCATTTTCTCATGCCTCATAAAACTGAACTGAAAAAGATTTAGCTCTGCTGTCGATAAGAACATCACTGTGGAGAAATAAAAAGCCAAACTGCAATGCTGGTGCAAGCCTTTAAGCAATTTCAGAAGTACAGCTCAATAATCAATCTAAAATACAACATTACATTTTGAAGAAGACTGACATTTTGTAGTAAAACAACCTGTTTAGTTACCACAATGTTAAAACTGACGACCAGTTAAATTACGGGTAGAAGTGGTGCTCACAGAATTTTCTTTCTGCCAGAAAATGCACTATTATTTATGCGGAATTGAATATATATTGACTATCATAACGTGTGGAAGGCTGGGGCTTGTAATGTTTGCATCTACATGTAAAACAACTTCTATGAACTAGCACTTTCTGATTTCATATCAGCAGTCAAAATCAGCTTTTCTAAGGTTCTGTTAAATATGGCTATTTGAAAAATTTACTTTAACCAATATGTTTTGATTCATTTACCTAATGACTACCACTGAAAACAAGATATAACTGTCAAGCCAAGTGAACATGTCTTTTCCTACCTTGTCTTTCAGGTGGAAGAAAATTTAAACTTTTCTGTCCGTACAAAATCAACTAATAAATAAATAAATAAATAAATAAATAAATAAAAGCTTTACCCTTCATAAATGCAACACACCTCAAACTCATCAACCTCCAGGCACCAACTGATGAGCACCAAAGTACAGCCCACTTTACTGGTACATCTGCTGCCAGCCGTGCTTGTGAAGCAGGAGAAGATTAAAACTCGTTAAGGAAGGTTTGGAGAGAGGCGCACTTATCCTCGGCTCAACTCTGGCAGCCTCTCCCATTTGCTTCCTCTGGGTTCAGTCTTGACCTAAACACTCAAGGCTATCTCTGTACTAATGGCTGACATGTACAAATGTAGTCTTCTCAATGAGTCACACAATAATAACACGTCTTTTCAATTGTTGAAGTGAAATGTGATCACACCCAACAATATGAGAGCTTGGGATCATCAGGGAAGAACGAGACCTTCCTTGAGAAACTCTGCATGTAACATGGGCCAATGAGACAGAAACGCCACACACAATTCAATGCCAAAGAAATTCCAGAGTACAACTTGTAGGAGGATGTGTGATTGTTATGTAAATTGACTGACCTCTTTCATCCGGGAGAGTCGAGAAGTCTTTTCTTATAAGCCGTATGCACAACAGTGCACATAACTCATACAGAGATACATAATATTTTATGGGCAATTCCACTGAGATAGATGTTGCCAATGACAAGCCCCATTGTGTCATTATAATTCATAATCATTACATATGCTTTCATCCCTAGATTTAAAGATATTGCTTTTGCCCCGAAAATACAACATGCTAAGAACATCTTTTCACATTACTATGGTCATGCTTTCCAGCAGAGAAAAATAATGAATAACATTGTTATGCTTCTCACATTGGGATGTTTAGAAGCAAAATTTTCCATTGTAATCTATAAGCCAGCTCAGGTTCACTACATATTATATGACAACTAGTAATCTCAGCATGCGTTGCAGGTGCCTGATCAGCCAGAGAGGGTCGCTGGTGTGTGATTAGGTACTGTTATCCTGCTCGAGTGAGATTCCATCATCCCTGGATAACTACAGCCAATCGTGTGTTGCCCTCTGGGGTTGCCTGCCCAATCAGCACTGGCAAAGTTTGGATTCAATACCAGACTGTGGGGCCCATCCGCCAGCACTGAAACTGCCTTAACAGGATGAGTCATCCAGCAGTCCCATTTTTTTAAAAACTTATTTTTTTGTCAGAAACAGTGGCATTGTATTTCTTCCTGAACTGGGCCTGATGTCAGGGCTCAAGCTGTCCGTGAGAACCAAAACACCCCATGTTCTTTTGTGGAGTTGTATAGTCTCTTTACCCTGGTGAGCTGTTAGTTTATGTGACAAGAATTTCACCTGACATTTAACAAGGGCCCCTTCACAAGTGATCGTATTTATCCCTACTTCAGGTAAATTCTGCCACAGTAACACCGGCTCTCCATAAAAGGCTTCAGACCACTTGGTGAGAGAAACACTGACAGCTGCATTTTATAACAATGTGGTACAATGTCTCCAGTCTTTTCTGTAATCTTGAAAAAAAGCTCTATTTGGAGCAAAGTGAACCAGGTTTGACTTCTTACAGCTTTGACTTTCTTTTTAACTCCACATTCCTTTTAAAAATGCTTTTGCAGCAATTTTGTATTTTATATAAACAAAAAGAACATCAGCGGATTGGATGGTAATAATCTTGTGATTTGTTTTATGGAGAATTCAGAAGATTTTTTTCAAGTCTATTGTTGCACAATATGTTACATTTGTTCTTCTGAAGCCGCTGCAATCCCTTTGTTTGAAAATTAAGACATCTTGCCTGCCTCCCAATAAGACACAGGAAAAGAGTGGCCTACAGTCAGCAGTTTGGTTTTGAAGACTTATCCAGGACTGCCAAGAGAATGTCAGAATAAGCTGCATATGCTGATCAGGATGCTGATGTAAATTAGGATATTGCTAAAGGGGAGTTATACATTGTTGTTATATCACCAGCCAAGTTTGTGCTTCATTAAATAAGTATTGGAAACTCCAGTGATATTCTGGTGTTTGGTTGGCATGGTTTGGGTTAAAATTTATACAGTGGCTTGATGGTAATTATCATTTTATTTCATGGCTGTCCAGCATTTCTCATTCATGAAATGCATGTTATGGTCACAGAATAGTTATAAGTCCCTGAAGTGTGGCTAATGTGTACATTTACTGGTGCAGTGTCAGGAAATATTGTGATTTTACCACTTGAAATAGAAATCCCATCTGTACTAGAGTGTAATTTGAGATAAGCAGTCAATAATTATTGGTTATCAGCACAACCCCAATATTGTTGGGGTTATAATACATTGGAGAAGGGAAGTTAGACAGGCATATTATGCACTGATAAAATACTAGTAAATAATGTGTTCACAGTAATTGGGGCATTATTTAATATTAGTTAATCGAAAAGTGTTATCCATCTACCCATCCATTGTCTAAACCCGCTTATTTCTCGTCAGGGTCACGGGAGGGGCTGGAGCCTATCCCAGCATGCATTGGGTGAGAGGAAGGAACAAACAGTCCGACAGGCCATCACCGGGGGCACACACCATTCACTCACACGCTCATTCCAAGGGGCAATTTAGACTCTCTAATTAACCAAACCATACATCATTAACATATTTGTTCATGTAATAAGTCATTTGCTCATGTAACTAAGGCTTTAGTTAATGTTAGTTGACGGAACCACCACTGCTTTAAAGTATGCAAACTGCAGCATTACAAAAGGAAAGGAAATCTGTTACTTCCTCATTGCAATACTGCAAAGGAGCACTGAGCTTTATTTCTTCAAACGCACAGAAAGGAAATGTACTTTAAGGATTACTCTTTCATCTTTTGAACCAGCATTAACCTCATGGAACTAATTGGAGAGCTCAGCAGTACCTGGTATTAGATTGTTCCCATCTGCAGTAAAACCAGTGCACTGAGATGCAAGATACATCCCACTGTACCACTAGCTGCACATTCCCATTGTACAAGTACTGTAGTAACAAATAACACATTTCCACTTGAGTCTTCAAAGGGGACTTTTAACAAAATGCTACAAGGGTAAACATTGATCCATTGGGTAGGTTTAGTCAACATGTATTTTCAAAAATTGCTCTGCACTCCCTATTTCAAATAATCCTACCTCTGTGTGTCCATGATTTCATTCTCTTTGCAGAGTCATAAGTCTGCATTGACAGCCTGCAGGGAACTAATTATAAACTTCCCCTGTCCACTTTACAGCTCTTATCTCAACACGGTGAAAGAGAAACAGTGGTCAGCGACTATACAGAAAATAATAAGGGATAATATCACATCTCTCTCAAGACAGCGGTCTTCTCCGTTCAAAATGGTTTGACATTCAGGCAGTTTGATGTTGTTCTGAAAATAACATTTTTTTAAACATGATAATTTCCCTCTGCTACGTTTACATCATTTCCCTGTGATAGATTATTTTCATTATTTATCCTTGAAAAATAAATGCAAATTATACAATAAATAAAAAAGGGATTTAAGATATAACCATTGAGAAACTGCTCAGATTGAAATAAATGGATTCAATTTATCATGAACCAAACAGATTTACACAATATTATCAAACACAGAGGACATTTCTCTGCCTGCTCACAAATTAATATATTTACAGCAGATACATCAGTCTAAATGACAGGGAAAATAACATGTTTAATTTAAAAAGTAGCAAACTTGTAAAATGCCCCCTTATCTAATGCAGTGCACACCACCCCTTCAAATGCTTCTTTCCCTTTGCCTTTGATTGTTTCCTTAACTATAGCTACATTTGTTAAAGCTTTGATTGCTATTATCTGAATATATGTTATGGTATAATTTTATTCCAATCCTTCTCCCACTTCTTCCCTTGCACACCCAGTCTATAAAATCTATTTCTGTAACTCTCATATTTTTATATAAAATACTGATCACACTAAAAGTTATGAGGTAAAAGATGAAATGGAAACGAGACAATAAGTAACATTTAATCACCATTAATAATAGAGCATCACGTGCTAGTGAGATAAATCAAACTGTGTTGAGTAATCAAAGCCTTCTTCCTAAAGCAAATCAGCCAATAGAATTTCTACTAGCTGCGTTTTTAAAATAATACATCGCTCATCCACAGTTTTCACATATTAGATTATATATTGTTGTCTTTTAAAGTACAGAAATGTAGCTATGACACATTCACAATGTCATAGAAGCCCCAAATGGTATAAGCATGACATTAGCATTATCACAGACATATTAAAGGCTTAGCAACTCGTTTGCACTGTAGAACTGGGGGTCACATTCTGCAGGGACAGGCAGTATAAACTAAAAAAATAAACATAGTGCATATCAGATTTTTAAAGTTATGCTGCAGTGGCAGAGACTGACACAGTGCAGTAAACAACTCGGAGAAATTCTCTACACTTTCTCTGCTTCTTTTTAATTCCCCATCACAAACTGTGGAATGAGATCACAGCCTGTCTCTCACTGCAGAACGTTTCCTTCCTCAAGAACCACCAGCACCCGCTGGAGGTGTAGAACATTCCTAAAATGCAGATCCCACCTGCATGGAACCACTGAAGCACCTGGCCCTGATTGAGGATGACAGGTTGGCAGATGCCGCTGAGAGACACGGGCACGTTCCCATCGAGTGGTCCTGCCGGAAGAGCAGCGGGTAGCCTCAGACAGACACCTGATTGGCAGGCCAGGTGCTGCGCCCCACGAGTAGCGGGCGTGACATCTGGAAACAGCGATGATTGGACGCCAAACTTTCATTAGCCCTAATGGGTGCTGGCATCCTCACCTCAGCTTCTCATAACCAACACTGCGGAGGATCCATTTGCTGGCCAGTTTCTTTCTGTACAATGAAGGTGCTTAGGGATTTCTTTGCTTGCATGAAACTCTAAGAAATCTGGGTGAGTGGTATGAAGAGTGTCACTTGAGAAATCATAACATTCCTGAATCTTAGGGTGATGGCTCCATAATGTGGCTTTAACAAAATTGTCGAGACATGTTGATGTATCAAAATATTTCAGTGCCCTACAGCTACAGAACAGATGTTCCTTCATTCATATTGCAGACACAGTAACAATGTACTTATTAAGTATAATCACTTAATAATTGAGCAGCAGCTGATGTTACTGTCTCCAAATGTTCAGCAATGGGGGGGGAGGGGGGGGGGGCAAGTACATTTTGAAATGCAGGATATAAACTGCCAATAATATGACAGTTAATGTCTGAGGTGCTCTGAGCACTGTTGCACAGTGCATGGTCAGTGGTCATCACTGTCCAACTGACAATATCTGAGAGACAAGGTTGACCCCCACGTTTGAAAGCTAATGACATCAGGGAGAAACTGGATCACGTCTGTGGAGTAAAGGAAACAGAGCTGGGAGTTGGAGTTGCATTATTAAGTGTAATGAATGTCAGCATGTCTGACATGTCAGGTGCCTTTGCCATTTATATTGACAGGCTGAGTTCCATTTTCAGTCCACAGAGGGAGAGCTCTGCCAGCCTACCTGACATTTGCCTCATTAGCTGAGAAAGACCAGACAAATGGTGCACTGCTGCATTTGCCAAAGGCCTTCCCAAAGTCCCACATTTGAACAGGAAAAAGAAAACAAAATATACGTGACTCACTTCTTTCCCCTAAGCTGTTACAACTGTTGTAGAAGGCATGTGATATTTATATCAAGGGCAGCATTTGGAGAATGGAGACTGGAGGATAATTATTTTTAAAAAGGGTTAAATTAGTGATGAATACTTTGGTTTATTTATTGTTACTTTGTTGAAATTGTTAAGCATTCTGAAATGATCCCACAGAAAAGCTGTACATTGAAACCAGAGGGGTTTGTTCAAGGGCTTATTGGCTTACTGAAATATAACCACAGTGTAATGCATTAATTCATCCACATCTATTATATGATCTCCATAAAGCAAAAGAAGTAAATACATACACAAATTACACATTCACTAATGTACCTGCATCAGGCATTCAAAGTAAATATGACAGATTTGTTAGTAACATTATGTAGAACAAAGAAATCCATGAAGATCACAAAACAAATGTCATCAAAGTATTAAAATGTGTTTTATTACCAATTAAGCAGAAAGCCGATATACTACCTACTTTTTGACCTTAATGAGTGTACACAGCTTAATCAGAAAAAATGAGTACACACTTCTTTGCATCATAGAATTTGTATTGCCAGATGCCAGAGCCAGGCAGTTTACCATGTACATTAATGCTGCCAAAAACATTGATATATGCTGTGTTATTCAAGATGAACTATACATTGTTGCATGATGCAGGTAATTCTGTCTCATATGAATCCTTGTTGCAAGTCACTTGAGTGAGAAACTGGATTTTCTTAAAAAGCCAATAAATTCTATTAACTGTAATTATAATTAGTGATAATGTGCATATGAGAGTCAGATGTCCAGCTACAATCTATTAATAGAACATGAAACATTTATAGTAAGGGTCAAATTACCATAACATAATTAATAATACATGTAATTTATATAATAAAATGATGCTGTTATGTGAGTACATGCAAATAAGCTCCTAATGTGTTTTTTGTCATTGGCACTATGTGGAAGGTGTTTCTCGTTTCCCCAAGATCAAAAGGTGCCAACATACTATGAATTGGGCCAATAAGAATGCACATTTGTTAACTCCTGTATGTTCTTGGAGCACACTAAAACATCGGGTCAGAGGTACTGTTAGAATAAAACCATAAAATCTCAAAATAATCTCTCGGCTAAACCTTAAAAGCTTTGAGCCTGCCAATAGTGGTATACAGCTTTGCAAAACCCTTTCCTTTGATGTGTCTCTGATGCTGAAGCTTTGTCTCTATAATTCTGAGCTCCCCAGGTGACTCTCTCTCCATTCCCTGAGTGGTCCCTTCTCCCAGCCATGATGCCTGTACTATCTGCACTGGCTCCACAGTGGTGAAGCAAACCTTCTAAAGTGCTCAGGACAGCATAAACAGCAACCATCTTCCTAAGCAGGCTGAAGACCCACCTCCTTTCCTCATCCTGTAGCACTCCCACCTTTTGTACTAATTCAGGTTATGGTATTTTATAGTCTAATAACTTTTTAACAACAAGGCACAGCTCCCGAATGGAGTTTGAGGGGGTTTTTTTTCCTGTGACTAACCGGCCAATGAAAACTTGGTCGACTAAGACTCTTCTCATCGACTAACCGGTTGGTCGACTATTAGGGGGCAGCCCTAGTTGTGACATTTGTGATCTTTGCTCTAACCTTTTCTAAATCACTTTTGTAAGTCACTCTGGAAAGGAACATATTCAAATTGAACCAAAATAGTAAAGTATTACAGTATAAGAACCCACGTTTTACCATGAATATAAGCAAGGCTAAATGGTACTATTAGGCATGGTGCAAAGATGAGTGTCAGTAACCACTCAGCTGTGCAGATATTCATGATACAGCATGGATTCAAGTTCCCTGTCAATTTATGAAGTGGAGTCATCCAGATATCCTTATATGCTCTGAAAAGTATGGAAAGAAAATATACACGGAAAACTTGACACAAACCATAAGGTGTTTCCATCCACAAGCAGCAGTTGTTCAGTCAATAAGCACTTGATATATAGATAGCATTCACACTGAATCTGATTCAGTTCCCCCTTTACTTTTACTTTGAATGTGAGTATTTTTTATTTTCCACCAGACAACCTACTTTGAGGATCTGGAAAGAGAAGCCTTAATGAGATGTTAACAATTTGTTATCACGGTTTATTACTCTCCGTGTTTCAATATGTAGGATGCTTATGGTAGTGGAAGGCACAACAATATTAACGTAAATGATGAACATTCTATTGAGCTGTGCTATATCATAAATATCAGCACTGCTTGGAAGTCAGCTTGATAAGCATCCAGAATGGGATCTATCCATCGTAAAAAGAGAATCTTCTGTGGAATAATGTAAATATAATTTGGCCTCCTTTCTCTAAACATGCCTTTTTCACATTACGCGTAATATGTAATTGATTATATTAATACATGACGAAACATTATGAGAGCTACATAATCACAGCCACAATATGGTTCTGGGCACAGCATTTAAAACTTTACATTGTTTCTTTAAAACCTAAACTCTGTACATATTCACCTGATACAGAGTAATGCACTTCCTTGAAGACCAGACGTTGGCTAAATTTCCACAAATAAAGAAAAATCCATAAAACATAAATTTAACTCTCCAGTCCTCTTACTGAGTTTGTAGAAGCAAATTCAAGGTGACTAAACAGATGAAATGCAGTGCAGTTCATTAGGTTCCTTACTCTGCAAGCATAAACGGTCCAAAAGCTCTGGGCTAAATTGTACTTTCTACAGTCATTAAAATGGCTGGCATCAGATGTTCTTATGTAAAACCATTTTCACATTTGCATAAGTTTATCTCACTCTATGAGAAGCAGCCTTTAATTAAACAAATGCATGTTAGAGAACACATGCAAAAACACATATGTATATAAATGTAATCATAATAAAACTTTAGGGGGAAAGAATTAAAAATAAAAAACTTAAATTGGTGGTCAGCGAAATGTCAAAGCTATGTGTTGGCTCATGACAATTTCCCTTGCACGAGTTAATTACAAATAAATTTGAAATAACTCTTCCATCTCAAATGGTGCTAAATGGTAGAGGCAAAGGAATTCAATTAAACCATATGCGTATGTAAGGATTTCAAACATATAAACCTGCGGGTTGGTGCCTTTCAAAAAAAAAACTTTCATCTCACAGCCACGTTTTAGTATTCCATGCAATGGGAGCAAGCAATCAAATCCCCCCTTTGCTCTGCTTTCCTAAGGCAATTTACTTGTTACATTTTCCAGTGTGACATTTTACTGCATGAACATATTTCTGAGAGTCCCAGGGAAAGACACCCTTTTTAAGGCCAAAAGAAAGACAACATCACTTGTTAGAGCACACTGTCCCCATAAGCAGAGTGTTATAAAAGCAATATGACAAGAAAAACTATGAAATAGCACAAAAAAATAAATCCCATACTTATTCACTGGTTTGTGAAACATGCTTTCATTCCAAGGAAGTAAGAATATTCACAAATAAATGCATTCACACTGACACACACACACACATGCACACACACACATACGGTTCGGGGTATAAGGTACAAGTGGACATATGGAAAAGGAATTAGAAAAACCCCTAGCACAACATGACATGTTTTCAAATAAATTTCAAGTATGAAAAATGTGCAGTGAAACAAGTGGAGGGCCTCCCTGAAAGAGGGTTCCATATGTTGAGCATTACAGTGTTCAAGCCTCAGCTCATCTCTTCAATATTCCCATTTTATGCCACAATAAGCCACTCTGCTAATCTAACATACATGAGCCAGTCCTGTCACAAACTGTACTCAACTAATGTCTCATAGTCGGTCTTAAACTAAATTTAACTTTATGTAGGTGTCAGCTTCTCAGAACTAAACATGAATTGTCATGTCACAAATGCATAAAGATTTAGAATTGAAATTCTTTGTACAGATATACATATACACTGTATATACACTATATTGTTTGCAAGGTTTCACATCAATTTGCAGATCCTCAGCTTTTATTTTAGTGCTTTTATACGTGTTGGTTTCACCATGTAGAAACTATAGCACTTTTCATACTAGTCTGGTACCCCATGCAGGCTGGTACCCTGCATGATAGCAAAATGTTTCCTGAAAATATTAAAAAAAAAAAAAAAAAAAGTCCCAATAGAAATTTAAATGTATTTTGTTCACCAAACATTTAAAAATTTCAGCTACAACTGAAACCAGTGAATTACTGTAGTCACACGGTCCTCTCCTGTAACATAGTATGCCATATCCATTATTTTGAACCTAACCTGCAACAGAAAGATAACACTTTGCACATACCCACTAGCACTGACAAACATAAATAAACAATATAAAGTATTTTCTCTACAGTAATAGAAAATTTTAATTTATTTCTGCCACACACATACCTCCATACTTTCGCTTTCCTGTCTATTAATCTTCTACATTAGTTGAAATGTTTTCCAGCCACTTCTAATTATCTTTTCAAAGAGTGATGATACATAGACACTAGATCTTATTTTCATTATGTTTCTGCTTCTTTTTTCAAAACAAAGTAAACATGTCCTGGGGTTTGCTCTCCCTGGAAGGTTTTATTAATTGATTGCCTTCTGCCATATCCGGCGTGGCTAAAGCAGGCACAAAAGATCATCTCCCTTTAAGTTTGAATGCAATATGTGACATTTAATTGAAATCATTGAATGAAAATCTTAAGGTCCATATCAATGATGGTTCTTGAGGCTTGATCGTTGAAATCTACATAAGGAAACCATATCAGCTTCAAGCGTAAACCAACGCAGTGCAAATGGTTTTGTTACATAGAAAATATATTGCCTGAAGTTGGAGAGTACAACTGGCTTGCTTCAGCAATTATTTGTCCACAAATATCACCTCTTGAAGCAGTAGAAAAAAAATAATTACAGTTTTCAAACACTTTATAAAGTCTTATAATTCCCTCAATATTTCCTTCAATCTCCTTTGTCAATGAATTCTATGCATTAGAATGATATTTCTGTATATGACAATAATTAGTGTGGCTGCCTATTGGGCTGAAGAAAGTCTATGGTTTATAGAAGGACATAAAATGTCTTTTTTCCCCAACAGAGTGGCTAGACAAGTCATAGACACAGTAAATGTACTATGATTACACCGTATAAGACTCATTCACCTGGGCTCTGAACCTTCAGGCTATGTATGACAAAGCTCAGCTCCTTCACCTCTACAACACGCCACCACTCCCATAAGACACAGTGACATACAAGGTTCCATTTTTCTCCCCTTTACCCATAGGTCAGGGTCTTTGGATCAATGCAGCTTGATCTATCAGCACGATAAAAGTAGCCCCACAAATCAAGAGGAGAGAGCAGGGGAAATGTTGTTTAAAAGCCCTAAAGGTTCTGCTTCATTTCTGTCTCACGGCAAAGCAAAATGTACTGTTACACAAACACACATAATTAGGTAATTCTTTTCTTCAACCAGGTATATTTCTCTGAAATGATATGTCCCGTGCTCTTCATTTATAGGTCTTTTCCCTCCTTGGTGCTTGTGTCAGCTTCACTTGCTGTTTAGAGATTCTCACCCCTGTTTTGTATTGCATCCTTTGAAAGGTTTGTTTGGGGGCTATATGTGGGGGAGGTGGAGGGGCTTTGGAGGAGGGATAAGTGCACACTCAGCAAGTTTCAATGTGGTGAGGGTGAATGACTCGGCCAGGCTAATCATGACTCCACCCCAACGCTGCCCAGAGTAATTATCCTTTCTGAGTGCAAATTCTTTGTTCAGGGAGGGAGCTTATGGCACTTCCATCACTGCTGTTTGTGCAACCATGCGCCACTTCATTGTGTATTCATAGACCCTATTAATATCATTGTTCGTTTTTTCATTACATAGCCATCACAGTTTGTAGGGGTTGAAAATGTGCCTTGCAAAATTAATAAAGTAAATGCTCAGGCCTGCATGATCAAGTGTTCTATTAAGCCAGTCTAAATTAGTTATGTATGACTATGCTTCTCTTAAGCTGAGTTCACTTTTAATGAGCTATTTTCAATTTTGTTTTCACTAGGCATTCTGCATGCCCAACATTTTTCTTTTGTTTTTTTACAGATGATGTAGTGCTAAAAAAAGATGTTTGTCTCAGGAGGAAAGGAAAGTGCATCACAATTACTGACAGTCTTATCTTTTGTATAATGGTAACCATGATCGCCACTGTAGAACCACTAGTCCACTCAAGGTAGCAGCTGTAATCACCTGGGAATTATACAAAATGGTAGATTTTCACTCAACATAAAGTAGGGCCCCTGTGCCCTGCAGTGCAGCAGTCACCCCCTCTTACTTGGCATAAAATTCACTTTCTCATTCTCTGCAGGGTCCGTTATGGTGTGGTGTGCATACACAAAATGCAAATGAAAATCTAAGTCAGTGAAAAACTCCTCCTTATAATGTCTAATTAACAAATTCCGGATAAGCTACTCCACACATGCACAGTTGCATGCTTATTGCCTCTGTCCACAAGTGGAAGCTTTCATTGCCATTAGCAACTCATTGGTAAAGTTTACCTGATGTCTTATGATTTCAGTTTCATGAGCTTTGAAACAGAAATGTGATTTGCCCTTTGAATAATGCTTTTGATTAAAGTGTTGTGACACAAACTTCTTCAGTATTTTCAGAGACTACAAAACTCATTGGATTATTACATTTAAAAAAATGTTAAAATGTTTTATTTATGAGGGTGATTGCATTGCAGGGTGAATAGGGAGAATAGGCACTGGAAGGAGAATATTTTCCTATTACCACCACCCTTTGTAAGTTCTCCTGGTAGCACCCAAAACTCTTTGGACATCCAGGTGGTTATGTGTTTGCATGATATAGCTGGCTAAATTGCTAATACTAAAAGATGCATAAAAAAACATTGACAAGCTCAAAGAGAAACTCACAGCAATAAACCCCATAGGGGATTCCTTACACATTACAAAAGCAATTCAGGATTCCTGATAAATAAGTTTTAAAAAATCACTTGCTCTCAGTAATTTTATGGACACTGGCCTTTGGTCCATGTTTTTGTTCTTGTTTTGATTTTCCCTGTGTTACTGTAACTGTACCCCCTCTGACCCTGAAACATCAGACAGAGTAACGTCAAGCTCCTCACCTTCCACGCTCACAGATCAGGACATCTTAATTTAATCTCTGACGAAATAAGACAACTAATCAGCAGACTGAATTCAAAACACAGAAATGCTATGTGGATTCACACCGCTGTAGGCTGTACGGACTGTATCCATTTCCTTTTTGATTGATTGATTGATTGATTTTATTCAATCATTTTTAAAAAGAGAAAAACATGCATCTGAAGCAAGCTTCTCATACACATTATTAAAAAAAAAAAACTAAAACTGTTTTGAAAGATAGACTGCCATCGCCAGGTTTATCTCTCTCCATCTTCCACTTTCTGCTATTGCCATTAATTAAAACTGTTTCTCTGCTCTCCATTAGCAGAGATGGAGCTGTTAAATGTCCCTTGCTGATGTTTAATTAATATCCTCTCATAAGTGGGCCGAGATCAGCTTACAGTTATTTTCTTCCTCCATTTTGTGTGAAGGAATGGTCTGGCAGTCTAAAGATGTGGTGCTAGACAAACTGTGATCAAAGGTCACAGTAAGATTTAGAGGAAACAAAATTTTTTTTACCAAATGTCTGTCTACAGTCCCAGGAAATACACAACACCTAACATTAACTTCAGAAGAGTATCTAACACCATTAAAGACCATTATTTAGTTCTGTGACCCATACACTACTAGCACATGCATCACTGTCAAGCAGTGATTCGTGAGGAACCACCAGCTGAATCTGACCACCAGATATTACGTATATAAGAAGTACATTAAAGGTTTATAATGATACGATTAATAAACATGTGGGAGATGCCACTCTCAGCATTTAATTTCAATCTTCATTTTGCCAAAAGATAATTACATTTGTGGCAATTAATTTCTACCTAAATTACGAATACGATCTAAAATCTAGTATTCTTAGTATTGTAAATGGTACAACTGATTTCCGTGAAAAATGGGTACTGTATTTTAATTAAACTGCATTCTGCATATATACAGATGCAAGGAATATTTTTTCAATGTACCTACAAGCACAATTATACAATGGTTGAGCCGTATACATTATTTATATATTAGTGTTTTGGAAGTGGCTATTTTAAGACACCAAAAGGTTCATAGCCAGGTTTTAGAAATTAACACCAGAGTTCAGGTGTTCACTAAATTTGTGCTTCAAATCAGCGTGTGTCATGCTCTTAAAAAAAGGTCATTGATCATTTATTATTGTGACATATGAACAGATATAGATCTGGAGAACAGGCAGAAGTCAGCAACTTTACTGACATAAAAATGTATCTGTGTCTCAATGATGAATGCACCCGTCAGCAAATAAACATCAAGAACACCAGAAAAGGGTAGAGAATGGCTGCGTAGCATTGACAGCTGGTTACTGTTTCAAAAGACATCATTTTATAGGAGTCCTGGTCTTGAAACAGTCAGTTGAAACACCCGACTTTGCACAGCACATATTCTGCTACAGGACGGCTGGAGGCTTTAATAGCCCCGTTCGAGTTGAATTCTAATTCATCAGGGCTAACCAGGCCTGACAGAAACCCCTTATATTCATTTGCTAATGAGGTACCAATGTAATACTTTTTAATGAAATATCTTGGAGCCCAATTGTCCATAACTAATTAGAATATGTTAATCAGCATATCTAAATGAACAGAGAAGACTAATAATCTCATTTATTTCATTTCTGTGGAAAAGGATTTCAAAGCCCCATTACAAAAAGTTATTAATGGAGGGGGGAAAAAAATCTTTTCGACGTCATACAAAGGTACATACAGGGACTCATATAATTATAACTAGAAACTGGAATGAAAATCAAGCAATGTCATGTTGAAATACACACTACCCACCCATAAAGGTTGTGGTTGATTTGACCCTTTTAAATCAAAGGTAAATTGGCCCGTTCAGTGCACAGAAGCAAAATGATGTACTGTATGTATCTAAAAGTGACCAGACACCATGAGGTAAAAGGAGGCCTTTTGATGCTGTTCGAGGCATTCATATTGGTTCACTGGCAGGTCAGTGCACCTAAAAATGAAACCATGACTTTGAACAACTTAATGTATTTTTCACAGGTTTGAACTGACCCCATAACACCAAATGCTGAATTGTGTTTCAATCCCACAGCAATTCATAACAACCACTCACAGATGCAAGGATGTCACAAGAGAATAGCCACATTGCTTCACAATTGTTAATATGGTGGATTGAGTGGATGTCCAAATTCCAATCCACAAAGGACAAAAGGAACATTTGGATTGTTTGTTGGACAAGCCTTATTCAGTTGACCTAATGGATTCATTTCCATATTCATGTTCAAAATGAATGAATAAATGGGTCTACATTCGCTTTTCATAATTGACTTGTTCATTTTACTGTGGGCAATCAGCTGTAGAAGTATAAATGAGGCATTACTGTGTATTCTCATTAGGGTATTTACATTGGCCCATTAGTCAGGTTTATGCCCATGCTGTCATATTGTAGGAGTGGAGAGACATTAGCATTAGACAGTATTAGACATTAGACAGTAGCGGGCACCTATTGGACTACTTTCAGCCTACCATGGTTTCACAAATTGCCACTACAGCAGTCTGCTGGTGACAGAACTATTTACCTCGCAGATTTTTTAGCATTCCTTTAACAGTTGATCTCCATCTTGACTGTCCACACCTGGACTACTATAGTGATGATTTGCAAAATGCTAGCAACACAACAGCTGGGCTGACACAGTGCTGCTAGTGGACAGTGAGTGAATACTGCACATTTGCTGATTTGATTTGAATCTAACCTGGGAAAATTTCAAAGCTTCAAATACATTAACACTTAAATGCGTGGCTTGCTCAACATACACATTTAACCCCTTTGTGCAAACCCCCTTGTGGGCAGGATGCCAACATCCTGAGATCTCAGAGGGTATGTTCCAACTACTTTTTTTACCTCCTTGCTTCCTTCCCTTGCCTTCTTTCCTCGTATGGAAGGCTAAACGGGACAAAAAATATGTGGAATTTACTTCTGGAATCATGTGTTGTCAATCTGAGTGGCTACACAAAAAATGTGCCTCCCCATTTATAACAATTCCAGTCCTCTAAAAACAGTACACCGCATGGGAATTATACAGTTTATGAAATAAATCTGTAGTAACCAATTCATGAAACAATCTGAAGAACTTGGCATGACATGGCATCTGACTAGACATTTAAATGATCAAATCAGTTGTCATAAAAACCACAAAAATGCATGTTTGTAATATATTTAGCTATATAGAAAAATAAAACTAAAATTATGTTATGTGTGTTTTGATTTGCACACATACAATAAGAATAATATTCTATGAGTTTTTATTTAAACAAGGCTTTAAGGGAGGCCTTGTGCCTGTATGACACCTCTGATAGGCTATATTTAATCTGGAAACCATGAGAAGGTTGTGAGTTTGTTAAGAGGATACAAATTGAATACAGAGATGAAAAAAGGCCAAAATGTACAAATGGAAATGATTTTGATGCAAGCCTTTTTGAATCTATTTAAATCGGAGTGGCAAAGGCAACCAAAATCCATTACAACCCCATTACATCCATCAAGCTAGGGTTTTCGCTTGTGAACACCAGTATTTAATCCGCAAAGAGGAACTAATGAGAATTTTGAAAATGGAATCCACACTTCAGTAACTTTGGAGGGATTTGCTGGGATTAATGAACTGCCAGCTTGGCCATCGACACAATCCTCACAGGACCCATTCAACATCCAGAGGAGCCAGTATGCACTGCCTCTGCTACAAACACACATTCACGTATACCAAATATCTGGAGATACCTCCTCTTTCATTTCTGTATACAGCTGTAGATTTCACATTTATTTTCTGTTATTAAAATATTTGTCAGCCTATTTATGTTGTATTCGCTAAATATGTCATATGTATGTTCTGTAAATGCTGTGCAATTAACTGCATACAATCTGTTAATCAAAACAACTTTCTAAATTCTAATAAAAAAAATTTCTGTGAAATCATACATTTCTCCAAGAAATCTAATATGCTATCAAGCAGAAAAAAATATATTGATTGCTGAATGCTGACATAGATGAAAATTACTATTTTTCCACCAGCCTTTGCTCATTCGTTTTCCCTTTAGCTGTAGCTTGCAAGCTAATTCTATGCTGAACATCAAATCAGAGAAAATGGCTTGAATTGGTTTGAAGATGGTTTGAACTGCCTGCTGCTAAAAATATGAGAAAATAACTTTAATGAACATTCTTAGAAGCAGCTATCAAAGTCTCCAGATATAAATGACCCAGTTCAGACAAACCAATGAATGGTACCTTCATCTTTCCATTTAACTGTAGAATATACCCAGCTTTAAATGTGCAGGTTCCTAGTTGCCAGACAAGTTCCTGGAACTCACAGCACAACACAGCCCATGGCTACAAAAAGCAGTTCAGCAGTAATTCAACACTAGACCTGTTCTGTGAATTCAACCTTTAATCACATGCCAGGTGTTAAACAAAACATGTGTTGAAAGGACTGTTATGCTCTCCCATAAGGACTTATGTCTGTCAGAAAGGTTAATCCTCGTTTGACGTCCGGCACTCTGAATACCAAACAGGAGTGCATCATCAGTTAAAACACCTCACTTTTCCAACATGTAAAATATAATTATTTTATTTAATTTGGGGACAGGGATTATTAGAAATGATCAGCAGAACATGTCACCTCATTTACACTGACTCTGTTCCTTCAGAAATGTACACTTTCCATATGCATAAAAAGCTTATTTCTCTTTATTTTCCATGTGTACAAAAAGCTTATTCCCCTCTTAGTGAGCATTTCTCCTTTGCCAAGATAATCCATCCACCTGACAGTTGTGACATATGAAGGTGCACCTTGTCCTGGGGACAATAAAAGGCCACCCCTTTTGAGGGAGCATGCAATTGCCATGCTGATTGCAGGATTGTCCACCAAAGCTGTTGCCAGAGAATTTACTGTTCATTTCACTGTAAGCTGCCTCCAACGTTATTTCTGCGATTTTGGCAGTACGTCTAACCGGCCTTACAACGGCAAGACCACGTGCAACTACGCCACCCAGGACCTCCACATCTAGCTTCTTCCCCTGGGGGATCACCTGAGACCAGCCACTAGAACAGCTGGTTTGCACAACCAAAGAATTTCTGCACACACCGTCAGAAACCATCTCAGCTCATCTCTGTGCTCGTCATCCTCATCATGGTCTTGACCTAACTGCAGTTTGGCATCATAATCACCATGCGTGTGTATATAGTCCTTAGTGTAGATAGTCCTTAGTCATATATATATGACTGAGGATTATCAATGTCTCTGCAGTAGAGTGTTGAGTATTTAAAACACTTCACCATACCATACATCCTAGGAAGTGTGGTGTAAATTACCTCAAGCAAATATTGTACATGGAATGATACCTGAATCCTACATTTATTATGGTTTGTGTAAACCAAACGTATTTGCTTTTGGTTCTGGTGGGCAGGTAACAGCTCAATACATATATCTATTTCGAGAGGCCATTGACTAATTTTAGTGCATAACACACACTGACAAAAGAATAAAGCTGAAGTGAGGTAGAGCATTTGAAAAATTGAACAAAATGCATATCTAGCTGATGAAGCCTAATGGAGCAGATTGGTAAATTACTGCAATGACCTTCTGCAGATGGCATCATTTTCAGCTCTCCTCAGAAGGCTGATTCTATAGTCAAGTGGGTGGCTGGCTGGCATGGTCACCAGGCGATTACATTTCATTTGTAACTCTACATCTAGCAGAGGACAGATTGAGCTTTATTCCAATTAACCTGTCAATCCATCAAGCCATCAGTCTAGGACATCGTTCAGGAACAAAAATGCTCATGATTTCAATGTGCTCGTACTTAATATGTAGCCCCATCCTCTCAAGTAATTTACAGACTTCACACCGAACAGCTATTGGAGACCCATGTAAGCATGGAGATATTCATTAAAACAAACAAATAACACAAAATCCACATGTCTGCACATTAATGTGGATGCCATTTTATATAATATAAAATATATAAAATCTGGGATGGTAACAGGCTTTTTTAGGAGTATAAAGTAATTGCACAATGCACAACAGTGCAACAGCTTTTGCTTAAGGACGCTGAAATGCAGAACTTCAGAGACAATCCAGCCAGGCCCTTCAGTGTGGTTTGAGCTTCATACCCACTCATGGCAAAATATGACTTGACACTGTAGATGAAACTCATTTGATTTGGGGGTTCTGTGCCTATGGCTAGAGTTAAAGTAATTTCATATTTGAAAAACAGTGTGTCAGTACCGGTGTCAGCAATTCAGTTTTTAAGCAAGTTATTAGATCCTCAGAAAACAGTATTCCTTCTTATTTGTGAGACTTTCGTTTTTATGCTAAACTTATATTGCATTATCATCGGACAAATTCTGATTTATACAGTCGTTAAACAATGTGTTGTTTTCAGTTTTGAACAGGTTGGTGGACAGAAGAGGATATTTTATGTTGACTAAAGTTTTTAAAAAAATGTACTTATGTGGAGAAAAAATACTGCTGGAGAGTGCTAGCCTCCAAATTGAGTTTGCAGTTGAACATTTATTTCTCAAATAATTCCAATGCATCTTCTGGTCTACAGCATTCATAAACAGGATGGAGAAACAGAAATATGAATAATATTCGTAAAACACTTAGCCACAGATTAAGCCATTTAGTTACAGCAAATAACAGCGAGGACACAAATCTGACAGCTCCTCACATAGACTTGGTAGATGTGTTGCAGAGCATGTCTGTGTGTCGGTTGTGGTAAAGGAAAATCTGGGGGAAAAAATGGAGTAACAAATTAGCTTGAGCTTGTTATAACACATCCTGTATGTTGTTTTTTATGTGCAATCCATGTACAGTATACGTTTTGCAGTATTTACAGATTGGGGAGGGGGTTGGGGGGTAACCAGACCAAAGTTCTGGGGTAATTTCCTCACCGGTAGTTATGGCCATAAGGGTGGAACATTTGAGTGATCCTGTGTTTCCTTCCGAGGAAGCCTTGGGCAGCTTCATTTGAGACTGAGCAATGTTGTCACAGTTTTTAACAAGAACCTGAGTACCCTCCTATCGATTACCACAGCAGGGGTGAAATTAAGGGGACCACAGAAGCGGTTATGCTCCATCACTCAGCAGTTGTATGCCCTCAACATAGCCAAGAGGCTGCCTTTCCCCTATGATAAATACTACTGCTGTGACTTTAACTTGGATGGACAAAGGTGTCTGAGATATCCCACTTCATCTGTTTAAGACACCAAAGCGACAGACCACATGCAAACACCTTATTACTTTACACAATTTTCCTTTGGAAAATAGCTGACACTTAAATACGTTTTATGAAATTACATTATTATAATTTAATAAATACAGTGTGGCGTACATTTCTTTTTTGTCACGTGTGGCAGGGTCTACAACATTACAGTGCATCAGGTTGCTCTGCTGCATTTCCTGTCACAATATCCACCACCTATATATTATGGAAGTGCCCATAGATGTCCTTAGTTTGACACAGTGCATACATAGTGTGTGTGTGTGTGTGTGTTATAAATTTTCAACCTAGAAAAACACTATAATTTTACTCCAAAGTTTATGAAAATGTATTTGGCAGCATTTCAAATTCTTGAAAATCCCAAGCTATCTCCATATTAAAGACGATCTGATTACAAAGATTGTATGTTCACTCATTCATACGTTGTGTGGCTATTACTGAAATCTTCAGAGATGTTTATCCTGCCAAAAGGGTTTAGACATTTTAACTTCAGAGAGGAGTTAATGAGCTCTTCAGTTATAGTTAGAAGCCGCACAGCAAGAACAACATGAAGTGCTCTAATGGTAGCAGAAAAGTGGTAAAAATATTATTCGTTTTTTGACCCAGGTCAAAGATTATGTAGGCAATGACAAATTAAGGCAATTGCACTACTCACACATCTGTGGAATGGTGGCTAATCTAAATGGAAATCAAGTATCTTGTACACCCATCACAATGTGGAAATCTCCTGTCAGGTTCCTGTAAACTATGACTCCTCAGACTCTATATCCTGTGTTCCACCACTGGTACTCAAAGTTAGTTTCCAAAGCAACATTAAATCAAAACACAACATGTTTATAATAAAAGAAGAAAGAAGTTCTGGATAAATAGGCCTTTGCTTCAAATGTAGGTGTATGACAATAAAGCTATAAAGATACCGGTATAGCTCAATTAAAAATATATCAACTGGAACCCTGCTGAAGAATCGCTGGTGAAATAATGGTTACTTTATTAGGAACCAACCTGCATCCAGGTTGCTGTGTAGGTCTCTATCCTCTTTGTTACATTTTAAAATCGTATAGTTTGACTCATTAGGCTGTAAATTAAGCCACATTACAACAATTCTTAACTGACATGAGCTCCTCTAAGCAGCTGAATGAAGACTTAAAATAATCGGCTCTTTCAAAACAAGGGGAGGCTACAAGATGATATATACTTCCATCTCAAAATTTCCACTGTCAGAATGAAATAGAAGTTAAGGAAAACTGTTAAAGTCAAAGGAAGATCTGGAAAACCAAGATAAATCTCTGATATAACTCCTCATAGACTGGTCAGGCAAGCAAAGCAAATCCCACATATCACTACAAGGACGTGCGGAAAGGTTAACTGACACTGGTTTACCGGCCGTCTGTACACAAAAGTTACACAAAAATAATCTGAAGAGCTGTCAGAAGGAAACCTTTCCTGCAGTCTCATCACAAAAGTTAATGTCTGGAGTATGCAACACAAAATTTAAATAAGCCAGAGACAAGGAACAGAGTGTTATGTACTGATGAAACAAAAAACCCTTTGGCCACAGTCACCAAAGGTACATTTGGATTTGAAACAAAGAACGCCTTGCCAACCACTGAGCACGGGCAGATCAATTATGCTTTGGGCTTGTGTGGCAGCCAGTGGCACAGGACATATTGTGCTGGTGGAAGGAAGGACAGATTCAACCAAATATCAACAAATCATAGAAGCTAATATCCCAGATTCAGTGAAGAAATTGAAGCTGAGAAGGGTTTCAACAAGACAATGATCCAAAACATACCACAAAATCAACCATGAGCTACTAAAGGAATGCAATATTAAGTTTTTGGAATGGCCATTCCCAGACTTGAATATTTTTTTAAATGGGTCGAAAGATTTCCATCATGCAGTGCATGCAAGAAGAAGTAAGAATTTTTCTGCAAGGAAGAGTGGGGGGAAAAAAATCCTATAGCAACAATAGAAAGACATTTAAAGGTGTTAAAGTCAGTATATATTGAGTGGGAAAGTTTGGGCACACTGTCAGTCAGCACTTTGTAACACCTTTGATTCTAATTAATTGCCACAAACCTTCCTCTTCAAAACAGAGTGCAGAAACAGTTTCTATTCAGCACCATTATTTCAATGCATATTTGTGATGGTAGCTGGCATGCTGGTCATACTCTCAAAGGGAAAGCATTCCAAATGTGAACTGACCATCAACAGTGCAAAACAGAATGGCTTTATCAATTCTGTATTCTTTATCAAATCAATTTTTTCTTTGCCTTTGCATTAATTATTCCTCTGTCAGCGTATCAATGTGGAGTAGTGGGTAGGAGTTCAATGTTTGTGGCTGAAAAAATAATTTTTCATAAAATAGTGATAAAGGAAGAGACTTATTTGTAATAAATGAGAAAACTATATGTTGCTTTAATAATCTTATTACACTGCATCCTATTGCCTGCTTGACATGTATACTTGGAGCGTTACATTTACACAGAAGCTCCTACAAGTCTCCTGGAACAATAGCTTTGGCCAAGCGATTAAATATGAATAACAGCCTTCCATCAGTCATTTGCCATTCCACTTCCCTCGCACTCAAACAGCATACGTCGCTGGGCTGTTAAAACATAACCCGGGGCAACTGTGTTTTGACTCAATACCTTCCCATCCAAGGGATTCACTGTCAATTCACTGTCAAACAACCAGGCAAATAATATGGGAGGCAAGAACATTAATGCCAGCCATCATAAAAGTTACATTTCACACTACCTAACTTCACAGAATGAAAAACTATCAATTTCAGGATGAGCAGGAACTCCATTTAAGAACTCCACTGGAAGGCTACATTAATGGAGAAGGGGATGGATGGGTGGTGTAACTTTCAACAATGATTCCCATCTGAGAATTTCACAATATTAAGACTATTAAAAACTCATCTTGCAAGTGTGGCTAGAATATCAAGTACCATAAATATGCAACATAGGACAGAATGGTACACTACAAAAGTTTCATCTGAGCATCAGGGAGGACAGAAATGAATGTTACGGTATACAAGTTGCAAGTGAACCAGTTCAGTTCATTTGAACATGTGCTTTATTGCACATGGTGATCGTTTCCCAAGTGTACATACCCTCCCATTATAAACATTAAACATTTATTCAGGGGACTGCGAATACAGGAAAATGTACCCAGGGAATTCAGAAAGTCCTCAGATGTAAATACCACTCAGCTAAAATGATATCCCCATCAGTATGTAAGGGCTCTTGTTAAGCACAAGTGGGAGGATACACACACTCGAAGAAATGAACCTCCCCAATCTCTCAATCCTTGACACTGATGTCAGCATCTAGCCACTCCACCAGACATCCTAGATCCCCTTGGGTCCCTTAATTACAGCCACATTCAGTAGCTTATATCAGGTAGGTCTCTTCCCTAACATGATCATGGCATGAATTAATACCAGTGTCAATGCATATATTTGCACTCAAGTGGATAACTCTAAACAACAACTGAGATATGCTGAGCTCAGGAAAATTCAGCATTATGGCATTATATGCTCGAAAATCCAAAAATCCAAATTCGTCACTAAATTATTTTTAAGAAGGTCTACAAGGAGACCAGGCTGAGAGACAGAACAAAACATAAGACAGAAAGGAATAAATATACTGTACAGCAACAGAGAGGCAGGCGTGCGTCACACACACACACACACACACACACATACACACAATGCTAGAAATACTATCATTTCTTTGAAAAAAAACAGTTTCCACATTATGCCTTCCACGTGCCCTGTTTCTTACTTGTGAATAACAAAGCAAATGACTGACTGTTGCCAATAGCTGGGGAAATATGAAAACACAGAATGGCAAGTCTCACAGAATCTCTTTTCAAAACACTTCCTGCCAAACTGATATGCTGCCATTGTGACTAAAAATTGATGTTCTTACACTGGGCTCTCTCATGTATTTACTGACAAGAGCATTGACTTATGAATGAATTAAATGTGCACTGTGGTCAACCAAAAAACTAAAGTCCATTCTTGCTGCTCCCTCTACTTCCTTGACAGTGGAATTGCAAACCAAAACAGCATGTGGTATCAAGTCTGAATGAGTCTCTTTCGTTATTCATATGAATGACTTACCAATACCTCTCTGCAGGTTCCAATATGGGGTTAATGCAGCATGACAGTATTTACAGATTCTTGTCATCGTGGTTGCAGCAAATGATGTCCAAGATTAATGCTGCAAATTAATTGCAGCCTTCTCCTTTCTTAGTTCTTGAACAATTTAGACAGCCATTTCACAGCAACAACCTCATCTCCCATGTGCAGAGGGTGAGTATTAAGACAGAGGAAATAATTAGGATCGCTACAAAATAAGCAGACCAAAAAACATTTATAAAGTAATCTGGTGGGAATTTACTGGCTTAATGATTACATTGCCTCGTTAAGCTGCAGCCAGAATGAGAAATGAATGATACTAAATGAATGATTTAAAAAAAATAATAAAATACTTCACTTTCACAGAGAAAGAAGCAATGATTGCAGAATGCTGTGGGAGCATGAGCTGAATTTGGTAGCCTGAATTGTTACCAGGTTTGATTCCTGTGAGAGATGCAGGTTCTCCATTGCCCACACAGATTGTCTGAAAAGAACTGGGCCCTACCCTGCTCCTGCCCTCTTCATTATGTACACTTTCTCTAACAACCAACACTCCAAAGCTTTCTGCTCAGCATTAGTTTCCCTGTGAATGCACAATCAGGCCGTGAATAAAACTGACTGAAGATCTTGTTTAACAGGTAACAGACTGGTGATTGCTCCAAATTACCTCAGTTGTAAAAAGATCCAAAAACAGCATTCCCTTTATCCAAATGTGTACAAAATGGCAATATGATGTAAAGGTTCATAATAAACACTTGCTCATGAATTTTTTTTTTTGATAAAAAGTAGGTGGTAAATCAGACATGCCAGAAAATTATTATATATATATATATTAGCCTAATGAGCTAGAGCCTGCTAGGTATATACGTACTGTAAAATTTCTCTAGCACTATTTAAGAAGGCATAGTAGCCTACAGTTTGGGTGTGTGTGTGTGTGTGTGTGTTTGTGTGTGTAGCTTTGTAGCATTTAATTTTTAAAACTGAAGCCCTGAGAAAACTAGTCCATATGGTTTCTTTTAAATGCTTCTTCTAACATGCAATCAAATTATTCTTTCCTCAGTAATATCACACTAAACGATTACCAAACTGGCTAGTTTTCTAGCGTTGTGTTGATCAATGTCAGTATATGAACTACCTACCCAGCTAACTATCATATCTTGTTAGCTTTATTTAGACAGTTAGCCTAACCGCTGCCTGAGGTCAACACCCATCTTATTCACACAAGTAATATGAGGTAGTTTCATACCTTATGTATTTGACACCTCTACAAGAGCCATGATAGCGTACTCATTAGTGATTACTTGGCAAGCTAACCAAGTTACACCTACACTAAACTTTAGGTGTAGCTTAGCACGCCAAGTATTGACTAATGAGTAGACTATCATGGCTAACTCTTGTATAGGTGTCAAATGCATAAGATTGCCATTAACCACATGGTACTGCCAGAATGCTCAGCTTTCATCTGATAAGGTGTAACCTACTTGTTTTGTTTACAATGCTTGCAATCAAAACCAAAAAGTTGGCAACTTGAAATTAGCTCACCAGTCAACTCTGTTTCTGTTCTTGCGGATGGTTTGGACATGCCATGTTTTTTATGCATTTTGAATTGTCTTTTCAACCCATCTTTTTCCCACCTGACTATGCACTCAGAACAATACTGCAGGTATCGCAAATCAATGCTGACATCTTCCAACTGGGGACTGAAGTTAATGTCACAATCAATATACTTCCCTTTTCAGAATGCAACACAAAACCTATTTTTTTCATATTTCCATAATAAAACACAGAATACTGCACTAATCTTCCTGCTCTATACAATATGATTGCAGATTGTTGCTTTAGTTTACTTAATTAACTTTATGAATACATTCTGAACAAATATAAACAGCGAAGTACCTATCAGGATGAGAGGAAGAACACCAAGATAGCAAAGACATTGACCAGAGGAAAACTGAGATGCTCAGATTGTGGGGGGGTGACAGCTTGAACCGTTCTGTCAGGATTTTTAGTGTTTTTACATGGCCTGAGTGGCTCAGGATGCAGCGGATCTTATTTCCCTTACGAAATTAAAGTAAGAAAAAAGCCCTTCAGCAGATGAGTTCAGCAGGTATCAGCAAACATTTTCCCACAGGATGGCAGCAGAGCGATCTGTTTTCAGAAATGGCATGAATAAAGAGGGAACGCAAGCCATTTTTAAGGCTGGTGGACTGACTACAGAAACAGAGCCCCCACCCCCCCAGGACCTGCTGCACTGAGCTAGTAGAAATTAATGTAATCACTGCACTTTGTTCTCCCCTGTGGTATTGCTGATTAGTATTACTTTGGTCCCGTACCCCTTCGGTCCAGCATCAGAATCTCATTTGGTTGCGCTTACATTTTTCATAACAATGAAAACTATCAGTAGTTACAGTGGATTGGAGTGTATTTCACCATTAGTAGTTGTAGTTTGTGCCATGACATTCCTCTCAGAGGAAAAAAGTAGTCAATTTGAGACACCACATCTTAAACTGAGAAGCTTATATAAAATTGAAGACCAGCAGAATTTATTTAACATAAAGCCAGTCTGGTTTCATCTGCATTTCAATGGTCTAGAAAATAAGAGTTATACCATTTCTGTGACTGCAGTATAACAAAAGGTTATACTGAAGCAATTGTGATGGATTAAGAGACGGAGAAAACAACTATTTTTGGTGCCTCAAAAAGACAATGCTTTGAAAACCTGAATAATGTATTTTGCAGTTAGTGGAGACCAATGTCATGCATCCAGTATGATACTTTAGATTAAACATATATACCATACATTTTTTTATACTAAATACTAATAGCAAACAGCCTGCACACCATATTGCAAATAAGTGTTTTAATAAGGCACATTAACGTTAAGAACCTTACATTCAAGGAAACAGCCGCAGAGCCCCTCCCAGGAGTGAAACTCGTTTCTTCAAGCACCAAGCTCAGTTCTTTCTCTATTAGCTGCAGCACACTACCACATGCTGACAAGAGCCTATCATTTTGAAGTAGAGATTTAATTAGCAACTGATCTACACTTTCCAGTCATGGAGTCTCATGCACACCTCTGGCACAGACAGTCACCAGAGCCAAGCACCCACTGCAATTATGGGGATGCAGCAAGCCAGAGCAGCACAATAAAAGTGACATACGGCTACAAAAAAGATGAACAGTCTGAGCAGATGTGCCTTTTCCCCAGTTTATTTATTTGAGAGCAACACTTTCCCCTAGTGTTTAACTGACAGGCAAATTCACAATGTGAATAAATCATCAGGCACTTTCAAACTGTGTGGTTGCCCCCTGCCAGTCACCCTGCAGAGAATGTCTTGATCACAATGCGCTAAATGCTAAGGGGAAGGCATTGTTTCACTCCATCTTTATCCACTTTAGTGCCTCTGAACATGATCATGTTAACCTAGGATCAACACCAGGTAAATGCTTCCATATAGGTAGAGAATGCACATTTGTTATCACAATCTTTCAGCTTGATACCTAAAAAAAAAAAAACTATGCTAAAAAACTACTGGTTGTTCCGTATCTACTCTGGAACATTGCCACATATCATTTCCGTAAGAGAACAGAAAGCCACCTTGATTTGTCCTTTCTTGACATTAATAGGAATCACATAAGAGCCCTATATGGTGAATATACCCTGCAGGTACTGAAAAAGCAGAATTACCCCGAGTAATGTGGAAAATGTGACTTCTCTGACTCTTGGGAACAAGACAAATGTATTATTTTCCATATTTCCATCAGAACTATAGAAGGATAAAATGCAAAATATATGCCACTGTGGTTGTGAAAATCTACCACATTATTCAGCCCAGAATCCCAAATACATTCTAAAGCTTGCATTGCAAACAGAGGTTTAGTAATTAGGTAAGATCAGCTGTCTGTTTTGAATCCAGTAAACCAGCAGACTGTTTTTATCTAAGAGGACTGTGTATTTTAATTAAACCAGCAATTATTTCTTCATACCCTGTCTAGTACAGAAAGCAGCCTTCTTCCGTACTGCTAGCTGAAGCTAACAGGATCTCCCATCTACTCATTGCTTGGCTCATCACACACAGTCTTGTGTATTAGCTGTTATCGATTGGCATTGCCATTGCCATTGTTCTAAAGCAACCCAAGCTTATTTAAAGGTCTCAGGAGCAGAATAGCTCTTGGGTTTTTGAAGTAGCAAGGCATAGCTTTTAAGAGTCTAGAAGAGCCAAGCATGAAGTTGATCTATTTTTGTCGGGATGAAAGGTGGTTATTCTCATTCTATCTTATTGATCTGGCCAGCAGAACACTGGTAACAAAAGAGCAATTTGTGTAGCAAAACTGAGAACAAGGCTCTGCTCCCTCCTGTCTTAAATACAAACAAAAAATACATGCATGCACCAAAATTTGAGCCCTTATAAATCTTCGGCCATTTTTAGGTTAGAGAGAAGAGAAGAAAACAAAGAGAGAAAACAAACATCACAAAATGAACTGATGCTTGCTCTGTCTTGTGACAGAATAAGGGCCGTGACCAGCTGATCTCTTCCTGATGTCTGAATGTCCAAAGCCATGCTTATTAATGTGATGCACTGTTGCAAATTATCTTTTAAAAACTGCATTTACTAGCACATATACAATACTGAATTGCAGCGTTAACCATGTAGAAGCAGTTATTGAACTTTCTTAGAATACAGGAGCTGAAACTTTCAAATGTCGGTTATTGGATTTACTTTAGCAAGGTTTAAGAGTCTAGAACTGTTGCAGCTCTACTGTTACAAATATTTAGTAATAATATCCTGCTGATGGCCCAAAACACAACTAGGTACACAAGATAGTCACTATGGATAAATTACCAAAATATGATGATGTTGTTGAGGAGGGGAGTTGTACAGCCTCTTTTCCCCCCAGTAGTATTATGTAAGGCACAATTCAATGTGTGAATGTTAGTACTTCAGCCTGGAAGTGTAAATTGCATCAAATGATTTTGAGGCTTTGTGGCTTCAATAAACCAGAATACCCTTAATGTATATAGACCTACTAATTGCATAGAGGGATCAGTATGGATTATGATCAGTGATGCATTTTAGATCAATCCCTGTGGCCATTACTGTAAAGCAAATGGCTGTAAATCAAATTTACCATCTCCCCTCACTGTTAATGGAGTTTTGCTCAAATTCTCAAATAGCGAGTGCTGAAGCAGCAGCCAATATATTCATGAAGAAAATTTTTTGTTATGTAATTAGCTGACAATTACCAGACTGCCTCCTTGCTGAATTACTTAATGTTAATTACTTAATGCCTGATAAGGAGGTGGGGCATTATAAAAATATGAAAATGAAACTGCATCATGCTGATTCTTACAGACTATTGCCAATTTAACATACCATTGAATTAGCACCATGGGTAACAAAGAGAGGGGGTCCTTCAGCTGAGGCAAGGATACTCAAGTCTGGCTCTCTATGTCAGTAGTACTGGTTTTCTTCTGCCTGATAGCCCATTGTCTGGTAATTTCACTGATTGGTTAGAGATCACACTCGCCTGGTGAATCATGTTTAAATCAGTCCTTGGGAGGAATGAAAACCAGCAGTACTATTAGCCCCAAGGGTGTTCCTACACATATGTGAAGGAGCATGTGCAGGAACCTCTTAGCTAAAGGAGGAATAAGCGTCAGCATTTTGACTCTTAATCTTGCATTCCCCTATTTGGAGCAGTATTCTTCCATTTCTGAGCAGGTTTCCATGTCTGAGGAGGTTTCCTAATCAGGAGCAGGGATCTTTTTATTTTTATTTTATTTCAGGGTATTTGTACTTTAAGGCCATCTTAAAATAAAGTAGTTTCAAAAAGACTATTCCTCTGGTAGTGGAATCAATTTTTATAATTACAGAAGGCAACAACATGGGTTTTCCCACATCTTTCCACCCTATAAAATTCTGATGAGAATACATGAGCTCTACAGTTAAAATGGGAAAGATGAATTTACAGACTGACATTAGGACAGATGCAATTTGAAAAATCTAAAGATGGAGCTTATGCCATTCTTAATTGCTCTTTGTAACATTGTATATCTGTAAGGAATGAGTAAGTTAAAAAGCTATTACAACATTCACTTTGCATAATGAAAATGAATAATTAAATCGACCCCACTCACCCACTTTCTCCTATTGTACAGAAAATATCCATCCATTATCTATACCCGCTTATGCTGAGCAGGGTCACGGGGGGTGCTGGAGCCTATCCCAGCGTGCATTGGGCGAGAGGCAGGAATACATCCTGGACAGGCCACCAATCTATCGCAGGGCACACACACCATTCACTCACACACTCATACCTATGGGCAATTTTAGGGTCTCCAATCGGCCTACCTGCATGTCTTTGGACTGTGGGAGGAAACTGGAGTACCCAGAGGAAACCCACGTGGACACGGGGAGAACATGCAAACTCCACACAGAAAGGCCCCAAGCCGAGATTCGAACCCATGACCTTCTTGCTGTGAGGCGACAGTGCTACCCACTGCACCACTGTAGCGCCCTACAGAGAATATAATCCTTTGGGACATTCTAACAAGTAATACATTTTGCCAAAAAAATTGATTAGGATAGGTTTCTGGGTTTGTACAAATATTACAAACCAAAGTTCTGTTGTCTGAGACTAGCATAAATGGTAACACCAATCAACTTTCCTGACAAAAATCTTTGATTTTCTGCATGTTAACACTAATGTGAATCAGCCATTTGGCTTGCGAAATGGCTTGCATGTTTGTCTGCTGAAGTCCAGAAAGAGGCACTTGAATTAAATCTATTATGCTTTTTTTCCCTGACTGTTCCTTCGCAATCAGTTCTAGTTTAGTCATATAATTAATTGGTCTGAAGGGCAGGCACACGGTACACTAATTTAGTCCTCCCCATTATAAATATGTCTAACTATCTGCATATTCATGGATCTTTTTAATATATTTTACAAATGGCTTCAATTTACTTACCTGGGTGACATGCAGTGCATTCACTGAATATAATTCAGGTAATGCCAAAAAGTGGAGGTGAATCTCTAAATCTCAGAAGAATCCCTGTTTCCAGAGACATGGTCCATGGTCTCAGAGTGGCCATGGCTTTTACATGTACTGGGGCGATGAAATGACTGCTCTGGGACAGCTATCAAAGAGAAGACTCTTATCTCAGTGTGTGTTCCTCCACTGAGTGCAAGACATTCAATCACTGTGAGCTTGGGACCCTCCCAGCTGAGCTGCCTGGCAAACCACATTATGCAACCTGTGTCACCACGCACATTGTTTGCAATATGGATTTGGTAAAATATTTGAATATGGTTTGATAATAATAATAATAATAATAATAATAATAATAATAATAATAATAATAATAATAATAATAATAATAAATCAAAACAAATTACAATAAGAGTCTCATGTACCTTGTTTGCGTGACCATTTACTGACAAAAGGAGATACACATACCATAATATTTGTGTGAGGCAGTTGTGCCCACTAAAATACCATATTATCAAAACTAAACTCCCTCTAAATGAATTCAATATATGCCACACACTTTAATCACAAACTTTAATAGCGAATATGAGAAAAGGCAAAATGTGTTCCGGTTGTTTTGTCGAGGAGGATAAAGTCATTTTTACAAATGGAAGCTACCACTGGACAAAACCAGACAAACCAGTCAAAAGACAAAACAGTCATTAATAATTAAAGGGACTGTAAAGTGGCTGAAAATAACCATGAATTAGCACAGAGGAATGTATCCACTACACATCCACCAAATATCCTTTCAATGTAATGTCAATAACTGTAATAATACTTTTTAAATCAGGCATAAAATCCATATTAAAAAACCCTGGGATTGTATGGGTGTGGTCGGGAGCGCCCCACCACCCCACTGAACTCCTCCTAAACGGCGCCACCCACAAGTAAACAAACGCACATCAGATATACACAAACCCCAATGCTAAACAGCTCAAAATGCTAAATTTACACAAAGATCTCACAATTCTGTTGCATTCCGGTTTGTGTAAATTACGCTGTTTAACCCAGACTATGTGATTCTGTCATGATTTCTGCAAAACGGGAAATATGAGCCCCTACATATAGTCTACCGAAGTCTTAGCAGGAGAGAATACTTTCATTTGCCTCAAACTATATGCAATGAAACATTTATTGGCCATTACCGCAGGTCCTTCATGACATCATGAAGGACCTGGACTTAACAGCTCAGAGCACGGTAATACACAATCTGCACATATGAACTGAAGGAAATGTTTAGACTGATATAATTTGATATTGCAATGCAATTGCTTAATACATACCATAATTTACAGATACAATGTAGTCTGAAGCCACTCATGGATTTACCTTCATAGTCCCTTTAAATTCAGATTCCAGAATTCCCAGGGGCAGCATGAAAATTAAATCTTTGTGTTCTGACTCAGTAAAGCTTTCTTGATAGGAGTCAGGTAGGTCAACATTTACATTACATTACAATCACTTAGCAGTGGCTCTTATCCAGAGGGAGGCACAGTAAGAGAGAACATTAGTTTTACTCTCAGGAATGCAAGAATGCATTATCATCAAGAAGGCCCACAGAGGCCCATTTTTTAATCTAACAAACAACAATTTGTGTTGTGAGAGAAGACAGTACCACTAGACTATCTTTACACAGCTATACCTATAACATTATCCAAAAGAAAGAGATAGAAAGGATATTACACAATTATGAACACATCCATTATCCCAGATCATACATGTTTATTCAATTCACCACACGTTGAAATACCAAACAAAATAAAGTCATATCAATGATACTTTCTGTGCATTTAAATGCTGGCACCAGCTATTTTTAAAATAACTTTAAGCAACAAACTAGGCATGGGAGACCAATGGAAATTGCACTGCTTTGTAAAAATGCTTTAAACTTCCGAAAGGTTTTAACATTCTTAGGAAAGCTTCTTTTGCATGGAGATTAAAAGAATGTGTATCCCTATTTTGCATGGGGTCTAAGAAAGCACTGTAGTACTAAAATTAGAGTTGAGCAATGGCCGCAAATCCGAAAGGAAAATCAAAGATTTTGTGTAACATATTTCCATAAAATGATGCCAATGGCTTTAATGTTTGTCTGTCCGTGCAACATCTCTTATACTATATATATATATATATATATATATATATATTATTGGTGAGCCCAATACTACAAATAACTAACACAAAAGTAGCCTCATGGCTATGAAGGTATAATTTATTTAGGCTAATTTTGTTAGTTCAAATAAAACAAATGTACATTGATAATTTTAGTCCAATGTGGAAGGTGCAGTCTATTGTTCAACATTTCATGTTCAGTATGTACATACAGAAAATCGGATAATCAGTGCTCATATAATTTATATAACCTTGTTGTGTTCAGTGTACCACTATTTCTGTTTTATTATAATGTATGTTCAGTGTGAGAGAGAAAAAGTGTGGAAAAACCTGAGCCCAGAACGATCTACCCTCAGCTAGCTTCCAGACAATGTGACTCATCTGTGTTTCCAAGGTACATGTTAATCCACAAAGCACTGAGAGAAATGAGAGAAATGGAGAGACACACACACACACACACTATTATTGACTGGACTGCAACAGCGGGGCCAGCCCTACAAACGCAAATATCTGTGACTGAGTGAGTGATAAAGTTACACCATTGGTCAGCCGAGTTATGACGTCACACCATTGGTCAGCCGATCCAGCCATATACTAGGTTTTGACCTGGACTTGTTATTTATCACTTTGAATTTGTCAAACTGGCTGGTAACTGAGATTCACTTCATCTTAGCATTTCACAAAATGCCCTGCACTGAATTCAGTGTTTTCTGTCATCTCTGATTAAATCCATATGCCCTCCATGGCTTTCACCCTCACTTCTAACTTCACAGCGCGCTCAGGCTTCTAGAACGAAGGTGGAAATTTATATAACAGAAACACAGTTTGTGGTGACACTGGATGGGCCTTTCTGAAATTAAACACAACAGTACGTGTTGTCAAAGTCAAAGTAATACATACGCAAATCTGTTAATACAACTTTTTGCAAAAAATGTCAGCCTTTCTCCCAGTGGGTTCAATTTCACTTTTAGATTTGTTGACTTTTTTCACTTAATTACCTAATGCCTCAATGCTATACTAGTTGCCAAGCAATTTTATCCTTCAGCAAACAGTTTTAATTGTGCCTCTAGAGTTGTTGTGTTTAATTGTCATCTGTTTAACCTACCGGTCCTCTCCAAATGTCTGCAATATGTACAATTATATACACCAATGGCTCTTTCTAGGATGAGCAGAATTTTCCCTTAAAAACATATCGGCACATGATAAAATCCACACCAGCAGTGAACAGCCACAGGGCAGCCAACTAGGCCAACATGCATATACCTGCCTTCTCCCCTCCCTCACTACACCACCATGACATAGAAGCTTTGCCAAAGTTTGACACTGATACATTCAACAGAATTTCCCCCCCACTCCATGGGATTTCAGAACTCATACCACCAGCTGGAGGGCTTTGCCAATATGAGAATGCTTGAAGGACTAGCATCCATTAGACCTTTACTGACAAAAATCAGTGACTGAAGTCCTTCTTTTCCTTTTTAGACTTAAGTTCAGAAATGTTAAGGCTTTATAACACAGCGACTTGGAAAATGGCTTAAATGAAGCAAGACAATATTACCATTTACAATACTAACTAGGCTGAGTTTATTTTCATAGTATTTCCATAATTTAGGTACAAATGAAGTGCCACGAATACAAATAAAAAGGCAAAAATGAATCTGTTCCTATTTTCAATGAAATACTGAAATTCACAAATGTAAAAACAGGTACAACTATTCATTTCCTGGATCAAAAACTCATTGACCTAAGGTGAGCAAAATATGAGGATGATTTATGTGTTGGTTTTGCCACCAGTCTTTGATTTAGTCATGGTCTTGGCCTTTTGACTAAAATGCATTCCTAACTTAATTAATATAGGTAATTAGACAATGTAACTGCATGCATTTGTTTGGGTATAACATTTTATTTGAACAGAAATAATTACAGCTATGCAACCTGTGTAAACTGCATGTGTGTGATCTTTCCCATGAATCCCCCCCCCGAGTGTCAGTGTGGAGAATTAATGCAAATTAAAATTATTTTATTACTTGCCTACAGGCAGCTGAGGATAACTAACGATAGCCTACCTGATGGTATTGAGCATTATGCAAATATAATGTGCTTATATTCATTTAATAATGTCAATGTTGGAGCTCTACTGGTGCACTTTTATTAATTGTATTACTTTTACTTTATTTTTAAATTGCAATACGAGTATTACTATGCCTGTGTTGGCTTACGCGATACATGCAACTAACTGTGGTCTACATTCATGCTTCTTAACAAAAGCATTGTTTTTCTATTTGTTTGGTGCTGCAATCGTTCTCACTTGCTTTCCAATCCACTCTCCACTTGCGTGGAGTGTCACTGAACACACATTTTGAAGCCATGACGAGTATCATGATGTCTCCCCTCTTTATGATAACTGCTGTCACTTTATATAAGCTGGTACAGTAGTAAGCATGTGGTCAAACTGGTGGACTAGCTGACTATGTAGGCAGGTCAGTTGGTGAACAGCTGGGTTAACCAGCTTTGACGAAAATATAGCTTAAACCATCTTTCCCAGTTCAGGCTGGTTTAAACTAAAATAGTTCACTTGTATTCTGAGGCTAGGAACTCAATTTTGTTATATACTGTTATCCTGTGTTTATTTACTTGGGGTTTGGCAAAGAGCTTTCAGAAGTCATCCTGTTATACATTTTCCCATCCTTTCTTTTTCCAACTTTATGACTTGCAAATGAGGCTTCAAACAGCAAGGATCAGTTGACCTGCGGCATAAATGTGGGGAAAATAAAAAAATAAAAATCAAAGAAGCACCTTGTCACTCTGGGCTCTGGGAGTCTGAAATGAACACAGCATGCTCAGAATAAAGGTGTTGGGCAGAAACCACAGAGGGCCCACCATCTATAATCTCTGACACTGTATCAGCAGAAAAAGTGCAGAAAAGAGAGATAGCAGCCAAAGGATGCCTTCAGGACAGCTGTGAGAATATAGTATTATTCTGTAGTTGAAATCAGCAGAATCCATATGATAATGGGAAGCATGTTAAAAACCTGTCTGTGAGTAATCACAGGTGACAGTCCCCTCTGGCACTTCCTTAGACCAAACTGAACTAACGAATGTCACGAGGTGATCACAGCTGAAAATCTGATTCTGCAGCAAGCACTGCCCAATTACTTTACTCGTAATTTAAATAATTACTTAATTTTAATGTGAAGATGAAAAAAATGTGAGAAATTGAATATGGGTATGTGCACAACTATAAAAACAATGAACAATGAGTCTATATTTGTCTCTGGTTTCAAATATTAGTTTGAATTAACATGTAGTCTCTTGAATGTGTAAGTGAATGAGTAAGTAATTCATTAATAAATTCATGAATATGTACATACACTAGCTGGTAAGTACATAATTTTAAGATTCGATGCCATTGTTCAAGCATTCAACTTAGGTTTGGTGTTCTAACAAATTATTTCAGACATCATCAACTGAGCTTTTTCCGGGTGTTGTTTACATCCTGGGGTAGGTTTGGAAAAATAAATCTGGTTTCCCCAATATCAGAAGTACATATAATCACTCCAGAATAAAGGAAATACAAAATGATTTTTGGATTTATTTGTTGTTTTTCAGAATAAACGTCCTGTATGTTTACAGAGTGAGACTTTCATAGGCTCAGGTGGTATTGGTCATATTGGTACAAATGTCCTCTTTATTCCATGCTTTGAACCATGGCTGCATTGTACTGTATATAATTTGAGAAAATTGAGTTTAAGACATAATTCTCTCTGTGAAATACATATCAAGACTGAAAAAATAAAAATCACAATAACCACTATTAATATTCTCACTTTAAGATTCAATATTTTTTCCCTCCCAATCTATATAGTTGCCAAAGGATGGCATTACAGACATCTACATTTTGGGACAGATTTACAGCATTGGCACACTATACTTGAGTAGTTCATTCATTGGCTTTATTGCATATATAATTGGTTGGCTCCGATTTCAAATTTCTGCTTTCACTTACAGTATATTGTGATAAGTGTGGCCACTCACAATTACTGAATTCATCTCACTGCATCACCTGTTAACAGTTATTTACTGTGAGCTCTGGAATTCACAGGCTACTACAAATAAATGGATGCAGTAATGCCATTTTGTTCTAATTACATAATGTATGGAATTTGTTTTAACCATTAAGTATTCCCAAACGATTTAGAGCAAAACCTCATTCATTTATGATAAAACAGCTGGAGCCTGAGAAATGGCTCTTGCACCGTTAACCTTAAATGTATTTGCTTTATCACTACTCCTGGGCTATTCAAAGTTTTATTGCCTATACATTATTGTTATAGCATCTATAAAAAGTTTGTGTGCACAGAAAGGTTAGCATTGGACGGAAAATGCAATATAAATAGTTTCAAATTTCTCAAGGGCTTAATTAGCCTGAGTAGTAAGTTCCACACAGAGCCTTCTCAAAAGCACTTTAATCTGTGAACAAACAGCTTGACGTGTAGGGAGCCCAGCTTTGTTCTTTTGTCATTTGCTTTCTTAAGATATCGCTTATTTTCTAAATATGGTGTGGGGCAATTTTGCTGAAGTTAGCTTTGTGGGCGAAAGCCTATTGCAGCAATTATGCTGTGCTTTCACAGGCTAATGGTGTACCCCTCCCTCTCTGTGTGCTCCAGTTTCTTCAAAGGTCCTGTTATGGCTGGGAGGCTGCAGAGCGCCCCAGCAGATCAAAGGTGGCCTCTCCAGAGAGCTCCCGTCCTGGGTCTGTCTGCAGGGTTCAGAGGGGAGAACCAGAGGCAAGGTACAATACTGCTGAGAACAAACTCCAAGATTAGTTTCAGAATCATGGCAAAAGGTTAATGTGACCCTACCTGCAGAAGAATTGCACACTGCATATGTAGGCTTGCCCTTCCCCATTGCACCACCGTATCAGTCAAGGGCAATTTCTACATTCACCTGTCGTAGCTAGCTAGCCTAGATGGCACGCATAAGATAAATAAAATATACAAAAAAATTGTTGGACAGTGGTTGCATACAATAGTATTATCAAGAAATAACTCATTGCCTTTATAAAACTGGGTTAAACAAAACATTGGGTTATAAAGTAATGAACATGGTTTAACACAATATTAAGTATGTGTGACGTCTTCAACTTAATCAGCTGAAGTCACATATAGGCTACGCAATATCGCGTGCAACCACTGTACAACAATTTATTTTCTGAGTGTATGTTATGTATTATGGGGTTATATGTTTTGGATGCACCCTATGTTAAAATGTTATAATGGGCATTCTTATTTTAAATTACATTTGTACCACTTCTTTCTAGATGCACACTAAATTTCTTTAAGCTTGTTTTTAAACTAATTAAAATATTTTACATGTTCCTCAGAGTGTCTTGCCTTTCCCAAAAGGTATGGAAATGCATAGCCTACACACAATGGACTTATGTTTGTTTTTGGAAACAGCTTTTAAAAATTCCAGTTGTGAATTCTTGAAAGAACAAACTAAACTTTCAGTTTTTTTTCTTTTTTTAAGTATAAGGTTCAGTGTTTGGCAACTTCTTAAGCTTTTGGTGGTGTTGAAATTCCAGTGTTAGGCCCATATAGGCAAGTGTCTGGTGGAGCAGTGGTGAAAGGAGAGGAGAGGGCCTCATGATATAATTCTGAAATGGGCCCCCAAGGGCCATAGAACATGTCTGCATCCAAACATCTATATTTTGGAAGATGATTTAAAGTATTGGGGCACTATAGAAGAATAGGTCCTTCATTGGCTTCAATGGCCTATAAGGGATTGGTTTCCATTTCAATTTCACTTTCCACCAATATTGTCTATAATTGAGGCTAGTGACAATTATTTATTCATCTGGCAGAATCATCTGATTACAGTAAAATAGCAATTTTCTGTTGGGACACATGATAATGCCATTACTGTTTTCCCATTTGTCTTTTCAGTACAGGCATGTGTAGTAGAAATGTGACAGAAATGTGAGTAAATATATATTTGATACTTCACCACTTTCCTTAAATCTTAAAACTTACTAGTGTTTTCCTCAGCCAATGAAATATCAGGTAACCTAGCCTCTTTAATTAAGAGCTTCTGGGATAGCAATGCTACACATAAAGAACCTCTAGCTCGATGAATAGGGTAGTACTGTAATTTCTTTCTTTATGAAATGGATATGATATAAAAACTGCATCTCGCTAACCACTTTCTGCCTCGGTGGGGTGGTGGTATCAAGGCTTGGAGGTCAGCAGTCTCAACAAGCTGTTAAGGAAGGCCAGCTAGGTGATCAGGTTGGAACTGGACAGTGTGGAGGCAGTGGCGGAGAGGAGGAAGAGTGTGTTTTGTGAGGTCACAGTGACCTTGACCCTTGACCACCAAAATATAATCAGTTCATCCTTGAGTCCAAGTGTACGTTTGTGCCAAATTTGAATAAATTCCCTCAAGGCGTTCCTGAGATATCGCGTTCAGGAAAATGGGATGGAAGGACAGACGGACGGACGGATAGACAACCTGAAAACATAATGCCTCCGGCCACGGCTATTCTGTCGTAGAGGCATACAAATACGGTCAGTGTTTTTCATATACATTTACAATCATATACACTTAAATAATGATTTTAGTTAATATTCATTATTTCAATAAAGTGCTAATAAGTGACATATTTTCTCCTAAGCAACACAATTATCACAATCCCTTGTATTTTCAATCAACAATTTTTGCTTTATGGCCAGTGCTGGAACAATTTTACTAATTATACCTACTTTGTTTTTGCACCAACCTTTCCTTAAACCGTAGGCTTTTTACCTGCTCAGCAGGTAAACAGAGAATCTAAAAAAACTTTCCAAGACAGATTATTTCTGTACATATTGAGATGGACTTTATTTCAAGCATAATTTATTCCGCTTAGTCACTCAAAGCCCAGTTGTGCCACTTATTTCAGCAATCAGCAGGAACTCATTAGCAAATAATTACATATTTTAGGCTGTGTGGCATGTCATTACTTTTTCATTATGAAGTCATTGCTTGCTTCCGATATACCCATGCCAGAAAATCAGAATGGAGCCCATTAATATAATGCAGAATTAGGAGAAATGGGACCCATGGCCATCGTATGCCTGCTTATGCACACATAATTCCCCATTAGTGTGCAAGCAGAGCGACAGCCTCTTGCCTTCTCTCCAACCTCACTGATGGATCGTGGTCATTGTGCAGTTATCGTATTACAGCCAATTCTCCCTTGTCAGCCACTGGCAGCATAGACTCTCCCCAGGGTAAGCACTTACGTTGACTCACCCGTAATGCTGCAACACGTGGAAATGGTGTAAACAAGGGGTAAAGGGCAAAAGTCAATTACAGCAATGAGATTATCCACACTACTTGTCCATGGCCCCTCTGCCTGAGTAGGGGGGAGGGCAATAGTACACTGCTGGATTATTGCTCACAGGGGAATATTCCACTAATAAGCCAAAATATCAGCAGTCAGTCAGGTCACTATCTTAAGTAAGAGGGTCATCTTAAACACTGTAATATTCAAATCAGTACATGTAGCACAACATAAAAAATAAATAAATAAAATCCCTACAAGGCAGCCAATTATGAAAACTCTTTGAAAGGTCAATTAGCCTCTCCAATGTGGTTGTGAGTGAACTTGTGACTGGTGTATAGTAGGCAGCTGAGCAGTGGTTTCTCAGGCACCTTTGCTTACTCAAGGAAGGCTAATGATACATTAGCATGATACAATAATTCATGGAAAGAAATGTGATAGTTAGTCATTATAACATGAAATATATACATAAATTGGTATTTTATGAAATCAATAAAATATTTCATGGCACTTGAATTGCAGCAGGCTATCGAGAAGCTCATAGAGTAATGACAGAATATTAATAAACTTTATAGTTGAAGATGGCTTCAAGCAGTAGTAGTTCAGGACTCACTGTGGTGTAATTAGTCCCTTAGTGCTGGAAAAAAATACTGCTGAGAAGGATGATTACCCTAGTGTCCTCTGTGGTATCGGTTCTACAACAATTTTCATGCACTATTACTTTTTCTCCCAAACATAGCAATCACCTTCAATGGTATTTGTATAATCTGAAGATAAAGAAGAGAAACAGAAGAGGAACCAAGAAAATGCAAGAAAAGTTTTATTTATATATTTTTTAATCAGTCTTTATCAGAGAATTGTGTATTTAGTACTGCTGATATACAAGAGACATATGTTTTAACATCAGAGCAAATGGGGCAGGGGACAGTCTGTGACCTGGAGACTTCAGTTTTGAATTCTGAATAAATTATACCTATAAGGCTGATTGAACTATTGAGACACTTATGATTTAACCTTTTAAAAACAGTGGTTTTGACATTCAGAAAAGGAGAAGAAAATACTCTGCCATTTAGCTATATTTTCTGCTTTCAAAAAGTAAAACCCCCATGATGCCCAATGCTGTAATCTACAGTAGTGAAGTCAATCTGGTTTACATTAGATATGCTTGGAAACACTGGTTTAATAGAGTACCTTTTGATATGTCCTGTTTTGAAGCCTGTTTAGGAGCTATTATGAATAGGGGCTTTACGTATGACATGCCAAAATACAGAAGAGATGCTCAGATTGAGTGGGTAAGTGAACATTCTTGTTAAATTTTCTAGGAGCTAATCTTTGCAAAATCACAGTGCTCCCGATTTAACTTGAGAACATTTCCAGTTAAACAAGGAATACAAGGGGTGAGGATTGCAACAATTGTTTGGCATTTAGCTTCAGGACAAAGGAAACAAGCTATTTAACTGCAATCTGTGCATTCAGTGCTTGGTACATAACACACTGAACACTAGTAGAATTATATCCATTTTTATTTTCTATTTCTGTTTAACTAAGTCACACACTTGACTAGAATTTTATAAATGTGTGGCTGCTTGACCATGGTGAGAACAAGCAGTAGTGTATATAAAATGGCTCTTCTACTTTAGAATCCTTGCAATGTTTATGAGAACAGAACACAGATAATTTATTAAGGAGGCAAAATTAGTGGCCCAGGCAAAAATATGAATGAGATATTCAGTCTTCACACAATAAGACACTAGCTAAGCATACAAAGAGGGGCATGTGTGCGTTAGACTGGCCTGGTTTTATTTTTACTGACAAATTCAAATCATGTTTTTATTCAGTTTGTCAACTTACATTTGGAACTTGGTCATCTTGCCAAACTTTTTTAAAGCATTTAAATGATCAATGGGCAGTGTTTAAAATAGGAGTAATAGGAGCTGACATTAAAAGGTAATATTATAGGTGGATTTTAAAAAAGGTACAGTATGAGTGTGCTCTTGTTTCCTAAATCAAATTAAGAGCAACTACATTCAATTAATTTAATCTGAAGTACTACTTTTAAAATACATCACTTTAGCACCTCTTTGCTGGAGCTCTTTAAGCTCAAAGTGGCTTAAAACGTATCCACTGCAGTAGACCCAAGACCTACTTACTTTTCATTGCCTTACATTAAATATCAACACATACTGTGGAATGTTTCAGGCTGTGATACAAACATGGTAATTAACACTGTTTCCATCCAACTTACTGACAAAGTGGTTTGACTGAAGTTACAGTATGACCCATAGTACAATACTACAAGTCTACGATCCCTTTAAACCTCTAGAATAAAGGGCAGTTGTTGAATGACTGTAAGAACCTGGTGATTTACAGGGTGACATACTAAAGTGCAGTGCATTGTACATGATTTAGCACTCAGACAGAAGAGGTCACTTTGGCTTGTTCTGACTGAACCCTTCATAGAAGAAGCCAATGAATTCCATGGCAAAAAATTCAGTTCCCATTCAGTACTTCTAATATAAGACCATTCAGTATTTCTAATATAAGACATGGTTTGAAGTACAATATCTCAATATTGTCTTAATTTACATGATACACGGCATACTCTTCACATACATCCATCCACGCATTACATGTATCTACACCCTGTATGCTATAGCATTAAGATTTGCCTTCACTAGGACAAAGAGGCCTAGCCCAAACCATGCAAAAACAGCCCCAGACAAAGGAGTATCCAGATTCCAGATAATTTTGGTCATATAGTGTGTGTGTGTGTGTGTGTGTGTGCGGGAAGTATAATTTTAGGAAAAAAAATGTTGTTGGCTGCTGAATTTATACTTCTCTAAGCAATAGAACATTAGTCTTTCAGTCATTAGCCAATTTAGCTAAATGTTTCAAGTGCGAGATGCAAATGTGATCTCTAATTTTTTTTTGTTATTAAAAAAGTTATAGTAGCACTTATTTCTGTGAGAAACACTCAAGTGCCAAACGTTTGGTACTGTATAGGTATGGGGTATTCCCTGCCAACTCTTAATTTGGTACCTGTCATCCCAATCTCAGTCTTGTCTGTAACTAGATTGTAAGTCCATTACTATGCCAAGGAGAGCTCAACTAATCAAAATCCATTCAAGACCTGCCACCCTGCCAAATTATGCCCCTCATTTCAATATGGGCAGCCGTTCCAATAAAGCCTCGGCATTAGATTTTGATCCATCCATTAAAAACACATAGATTCTCCTGCTAAATTGATTAGTATCCTATCAAATGCTGGGCAAGGCAAATGTGCATATTTTTGTGCAAATTATCCTCTGACAGACATCCATCCATATTCATGTGATGCAGATGTCCATTTTTGAGCTTGACTAAGCGCATCATTATCAAGACGGCCCTTTTGGATTAATCTCTTCAATTTAAGGAAGGGTATTCTTTTGAGATGAAGAACAGTTTTATTTCATATTCATACATTCTCACATTCCAAAGTATATTCTTTATCCACATAATATGTTTGGTACCTAGTAGCATGTGCGTGTCATGCGAAACACAATTCAATACATTTTAAGACTGCTGACATTCAAAACTACTCAAGAAATATTCAGTTCTCTAATCAACTCTCTACTTTCCTCATACGGAACAACCTGCTCAATCCCCAACAGTCGGGCTTCTGAGCAGGACACTCCAAAGAAGCTGTGCATATCCTTTTCAGTGAGGCCCCTCCATTCTGCCCAGACAGCCTTCCTTTCCTCAGTTCAAACTATCCATGTCCTCTTCACTGAATTTGCCACTGCTGTCATGATATTAAATCATTAGTTGGTTACTGAAACATATTTTCAATGAAGAGGAATCGCCCTTAATGATAGTGATGAAAAATCTGATTGACATCTTGTGCTGGACAGAAAATCACCATGCCATTCATCGAATCACTCTGCCATGTCTTACCCCCTATGTGATATCCGCCCTCTGGGTGATACCATTGTTGGCTTCTTTCGGTGCCAAGACCTCCGAGTGGTCCTGTGACAAACTTAACATCACTGCGAACACTGTGGTGGTGAGCTGTGCATGCAGATTCTTCCTTAAGAGAATCCACAACATTAAGAGAATCTGTTCATTCCTCACCAGTTACTAAACCCCGATTCTGGTTTAGATTCCTGTCCTCTCCCACCTGGTTTACTCCAATGGTCTCTTACTGACCTCCTTGCCTTAGGCCTTATCCAGAATGCTGCTGTTCACCTGGTCTACAACCGCAGAGAACATTTCCATATCACCCTCTCAACCCCTGTCCTCAACTGACTACCCTTAACTGCTGCATCAAATGTAAAGCCTTGACGCTAGCTGGGCTACTAAAGGGATTTTTCCCTTTATACCTTCAGATGATCGCTAGAATGTACACACCAACCAGACCCTTTGTACCTGAACCTTGGAATGCCTGAATTACGGTGCCTTGATCCCCTATCTTTGCCCTTGTGTTTGCATTGTAAGTCACTCAGGATTAGTGTCAGCTAAATGATAGAAAAGTGAAAGTGGATTGCTTAACTATACCTGATTACAGTCATATTTTCAGTAAGCTATTTACAAGCAATATGAAAAACGTTGGTTGCTGTTAATCCTGTATACCTGGTAATAGCCTTATATAGAGTATCCCTGTAGGACATGCATGGATTTTGCAGCTAGCTATATAGCTTTGTAGAGATGCTCACCTTTGCATGGTCATGTTGCATTTGCTCTTATTAGCTTATATTAATCACAAAATAACTTACTGCAAACAATAATTATTTACAATAATTCGCAATACATCTTACCATGAATATCAAATGATCTTCCCATCATTTCAAAAGACACTGCTGTTCTAGTTCTTCTGCGAGTAAATATTTTCAAGTATTTATTACCTAAATCGAGACAAGTTTGCTGATACCAAAAAATTTTCAGATTCAACATGATGGCTAGCTAGCAGGTTAAGTATGAACTAAATAAAGCAGGTGTGTTTCTTTCCAGGAGGATTGTTCAGAAAAAGGTTGTTTACATGACAATGGCTATGTTCCAGTTCCCAATAATTCTGACTTATAAGGCAGAGTTTTAATGCAGGAAGTAAAAATAGCCTATTTAGGCAATGTTCTGATTTGTAGACATCACACAATTCTACCTGCTAATGTGCCTTAATTTAAGCACCGGAGAAAGACAAGTATGGGATCCACTAAGAAATAATACAGTGCACAGTTCATGCTAAAGTTTAAACAGCTGCAAATGCTATCTCTGCCGTATTAATGACAGATTCACAGTTTATAACCAAATTGTAAGTAAGCGCAGTTCAAAAGTACATTATACAACACTTAGTCAGCTCGATTGCAACAACTGACACGGTCGGGAATCTTGATACCAGCGTATCCCATCTGTATACATTGTCACACTTTGTTTCTCCCAACATTTGGCAATATTGTTAAAAAGCAAATGCCTATACAAATAACACTGTTGACTACGTGAAGGTAGACAGCTCGCCCTAAACTGCCAGAAAATCACAGAAAGCACTAAAAATGGAGGAAATCGCGGAAATGGCAAAACAATGGGAAAAGATAAGGAACTGCCATAAAATGGCAAAAATCACCTGTGACTTCTGTGACAAAGTTCCAACCTTATAATTAGCTACTGCTGAAATTTCTCCTGTGAAAATACTAACAAGGAAAGTGAAATAGTTTTTACAAAATAATATAGCAAACATTGTAATCACTCGGAATGGAACAGAATTAGAGCATTTTTCTTTCTTTTTTTTTTTAAGACTGAATGTGATTTTATTTATTTCATATTATTCCAAATACATTAAAAGAATGTAACCTATTTGAGCACCCCATAAATTCTGCTACCAGTCATTACAATTTTCAAGTCTGTCAGTCAGCCCATAGTTTGTGTAATAGAAATTTTTAAAAAAGAAACACTGTAAAAGAAATACTTTACAGGTTGTGTGCATTTGTGATCATTTTCTGTCACTTTGATAACAACACCTTGCTTTGATGATGACTGTAGCAAACTAGGATTATGTTTTAGTAGCTAGGTCAACTAGCTGACAACAGACAGGCCCTTTACCAAATCAGTCAACCACCATAGATGTGGGTAGCTAAACACGAAAATATAAAGATACTAGCTCTATGAAATGTTGCCATTTTCATTTAACAAAACCTTCCTGCGAAAACATGTGCAGTGGAGTTCAGATGCATGAGATATCAAATGAAACGCCAACATAGATTGTGACATTACCCCGGAGAAGTAATAAGAGTGCAATTAGCTCTCTTAGCTGGAGATCTTTGTATTTAGCTCAGCAGGGTAATTGTTTCTCTAGGTGGGCGGAGCAGGTGGTGAGGGCGTGGTATGAACCCCCAGCAGACCTATGCCTATTAGCTTGGTGCTAGTGACTGAAATCACGCGAGGAATATCAGTCGGCCAGCTGAAGCTGCTGCAGGGGTTTAGAAGGGGAAAATGTAGAGGCGCTCAGAGATATGATTTAGCACGTGAACACCCGCAACAGAATGTGACATCACCCTTGGAGAAGCAACGCAAAAGCACTTAGTTTTCCCGGGTGGGCATCTTAAGTCTTTAGCACTGACCTGTAATTGTGTCACCTGTTGTGTAGAGTGCAAGATGTGTTTCAAAACTATAGCAGACAATTAAAAATGCAGTTGTGTGGGTGAACAACAGTATAAGCAAACCTCCACCGCATGCTTTATCTTACATAATTCAAGATGTTTTCATTTTTTAAATTAAACCCTAGGGTGTATAGTCACACCTTTAATATTCATATGTGGTCCATTGCCCCCAGCCATAAATCAAACCATAACAGAAAATACATTATCAGAGACAAGATTGTTCACTGCAACAGCTGTGTACAGGAGGAAACACCCCATTGTCTGTTGTGCATATGACATTTTTTTTTTCTGAATTTTATTCTTCGGATTTCCTTTTGGATAATATGATAGTTATAGCTGTGTAAAGATAGGACCTTGTTACAATACAAATTGTTATCTGTTTGGTTAACATTACACTAACTTGTAGACCTCTGTGCCCTCTTGGATACACAGCATTTTCCATCCCTGTGAGTAACACTGATGTTCTCCACTACTGTACAACATCTGCCAATTGACTGTAATGTAAATGGAATGAAGACAGCAAAGGCAATACGTGCAGTTTGCGGACTGGTGGCATTCAATGAACAGTAAATGTTGACATAACAAATAATGGAGAGCAAAAACTGAATAATTCTTATTTTATATAAATGATACGTTTATTTCAATGGTACCAATATCATACTACATTCCACAGATTTCCGGGTCATTTTCTGATACTATTCAAAATGAATCATGGATATAAGGACATGTTGAAGTGGGAAAAAAATAAAATAAATCTGTAGGCCTATAGCCAATAAGCAAAAATGAAACCTTTAAGCTTTTTGTTCTGATATATAAACTACATCATGTCTCTACGGGGTACTATCCAATCTAACTAAGAGAATGGGACTGACGCTATGAAAGAAACATGCGCTTTAGTATGTCATAACACCACCTTGATGGTTTCTGACATGGGAAGAAATATTATTATTATTATTATTATTATTATTATTATTATTATGCATATCAGTAGTATCATTTTTATTTTTTATGTATTAATGACACAAACATTTTAAAAATGTTTTATGAAAGAAGCCTGTTAGCATTCCACTGATGCATACTCCTCGTTAAATAAGTCATGGGTCTTTCGCTTCACTAGCCGCCTGTGCAAGGCAATTATATCCCATCCCCGCCAGTTCAAGTTGAGGCGGGCTCAAATTTACTGTGCTAGAGAATTCCTGCCTGTTCCTCCCTTAACCGGCCGAGCAGCAGAACGACCCAAAAGGCTGAAGATCTTCGCCCAAGGTGATATCGATGCAGTGAGTTATTATTAGCACGCATACTCCAAGATCAATCTGGCTAAATGTCAAAGAAATGTTTTTGTGACCTGTTCCTAAAACACAGAATAACTGCAGATTTGGCGCAAATAAGCGCAACAGATGACGGAGTATGTAGCCTGGGATATGGAGCAATTTATCACATAAGAACGGGGAATTCATGCTCTGCATACATGTATGAAGTCAAGAGGATTTTAATGCGTTTTATATATATATATATTTAAGCTGCATGGAACCATATACAACATAGAGAACAGAAACACCGAATCCCGCATGCATTGCGTATAGGAGCCTGTTGCATCTGACATTTCACATAAAACAGTCGGAATGAAATCATATTAGAGCAATGCTCTTTCCATCAAATCACAAACACTTCCATGCAGGGAATGTTAAAACACGCTTCAATTTTCTGTTTAAAAATAGATTTACACTCGGTTAAAACAACACCATAAACTAGGCTATACCATAAACACATAACTAGTCTCAGATTATCCAACGAGAGGGACATTCTTTCTTGGGAAACAGCCTCGGATAGTGTGGACTGTTCCTTCGCATTCGAGCCTACAGTCTCACTGCAGTTAATGCATATCGGTCCATTATAAAAAAAATCATTGTCAACGAAATGGAAAGAAAAAAAAAACTTGAATAATAATAATGTCCCGATGCTCCTTTATATAATTTTTTAGCCTACGGACTTGACGTAAATCTAACAGAAATGTGTTTTATACGTGAGAAAGCAGTTCATGGGACTCATTAGGAATGGAAGGAATCTGGTACAGATCGCCTTTATCCTCACATCCTACATCTGTCACGACAAACACGCACTGCAGCAACTTTTGGGGCAATTGTTACACCGAAAGCGGTCGCTTACAGCAGGCTATTAAGGTACGGTCGATACGTGTGTTTGATAGTGTAGGCTATGCCTTGGATTAAATTAAATCGATAACAGATTACGGTGAAAACAGATGTGATGAAAAGCCAAATAACTACAGCCACACAGACGTAGATGTACATAGAGGTTACATAAAACAAGAACATATGAGGAGTCCGTTTCGGTTCCCTACCTTTAGTTGTCTTAGGTATAGTACCGAATGCAAGAAATGTAACAACCAAACAGAAGGAACGTCCTTTTGAAAACCGTCCCATGGCTGTTCGTATCTTCTTTCCCAACTAAAGTGGGGGCGAGTGTCCCCCTGATTCACACATTTACCATCATTGACCCAATGACAATCACAAGTTGTTCTGCTGTTATTTATTGTTTTTCTGCACAGGTCAGCCTTTTACACTTTCTTGGATCAACCTAATAGCTGAATCAACATTTGCTTTTTTTCTCTACCACGTCGTTGCCAATTCAGAGGCACTGTACGTTCTCTAGGCTAATTCTGTGCTGAATTACTAACATGGTTGTGGAAGTACCGTGGAGCGAAATAATTTAACCAGCGCTGCTAACCAATGGCACACTGGTGGGCGGGGATGGACGATTTTGTATACATAGCCTTGCGTTATGTGTAGTTTAATCAGGGTGTTCGGTAGCTGGGGAATGGGTAGACCAGTTGGACCCAGTCATAAGGCATTTTGTAAATGTTAAAATAAGTTCATTCGTTGATCTGAAATAAGCTCAAACTGACAATTATCGCAATGCCGTTATGCGTGCAAAGCGCATCTTACGTTAAGCCACAATATAGGACTTCGTTAACGATGTTTATACAGCATACGGTCTTATGGCGAGAGCTTGAAGAATATGGTTTGGTGTGTTTTCCACTGGACGAGTAGCCTGTTCTTTTAAGATATCGAATATCTGCAACAGCATGCGTCCGTTTTCTCAGAGACGCTTAAAAATGAACAACTAGACAAATTTCCCTGTGCCCTTGGGCATGAAGACAAACACTTTCGAATATGAAAGTTGTAGTTCATCTTGTTACACTAATAATCGTTGTTTAAAACACCTCTACATGCATGGTTAGAAGGAACTCGAAATACATTTAGGCTACTTAAAATAAAATAATTTCCTAACTAATTGCTTTCTTGTATGCCGAAATTGCGGACATAGCTATATAGCCTATTACTTGAACCAATTGTAGTCCTTATGACAAGGGCATGGAAGAGATTAGAGTAGCTACAGGTACACCATGGTGCACGTGAAAATCCTAGGCATGCAAAGCACACCTGTTGGCACTATTATAAAAGATAGCACAGTAGAGTAGCTGTGTGCACATCCAACCAGTTATTTGGCCAGGTGCAGGATAAACGTACATGTGAAGATTGAAGGAAAATGGATATCCGCGCACTGGATTACAGCTCCGGATGTTTTATTCAGGCAAACGATGAAGACCCTGTTGATGATGAAGACCCTGTTGGGTTGAAACGTTGCTTTGTCTTTTAGTCAATAAAACATTGAGAGCTGTAATCCAGTGTGCGGATATCCATTTCCCTTCAAACTATTATAAAAGATGCATGTGCTGGTCTATTAATTAATTTATTAATTCACATACTGCACAGCAGACAAAATGCAGAACATGTTAATTAATGGTATGAGAGACCTGATTTAAAAGGTCAGGGAATCAGTGAGTGAACTATACATTGGTTAACTTTGTAGAATAGCAAACAAAATAGGGTGCCAGTCATAGAAGAGGAAAACATGTAAGAAGCTCTTCTGTCATTCCAGTTACAGCACCTGACCCCAATCTATATTAGTATTCACATCACATTGGTTAATCCTTTCCTACACAATTATAGCAGTTGTACTTAAGTTTACTGTCCAAGTCAATACTGCTTTACTGTCCAAGTCAATAAACAGATGACTGGATTGAGTTAGAACAAGAGCTCAAAATTAAAAACATATTTAATGACAGACAAACTGTGCATAAACCTCTTTGTGCCTTAAGTAGAGGGCACCAAAGGAATACGGATCAGGCCATTGCATTAGAGTATTGTTCTATAAGTGTGGTAAGCTATGATTTTCTGTCAAGTGATTTTGTATGTACAGTTTGTATACAGTATGTACACTCTTCTTAATTATGCACTGTGAAAGTTCTTTGGAAGACACTTAAATGATGTTTAACTGCAGCTTTAATGCATTACTCAATATTAGACAGAGTTAATAGATGTTAAGGTAGAGCCTCCACAGTGGCACTGTAAATAAATTGACAGTCCACATCAGGCTAATTCAATTACTTTTGCAGACGGTAATTTGAGGATGACTTTTTGGTATGATACATTTTAAAATTATTTATATATATTTTGGTTGCATTTCCTTTGCATGCCATGACTTCCTGATGTCTGTGACCCATCAACATCAGAGTCTGGATGGGGGTGGGACTAGATTCAGCTGTAAATTATGCTAATACAGTATGGAACACATTTGTTGGCTAAATGGCTTTAATTCATCAAGGGTCCAAGGTATCAAATGGGCCTCAAACCACCGTGCCGCTGCCAGATATGCAGTAGATACTACAAGCATTGTTTCTCCTGAGAAACAATGCAATTCTCATCTGAAATGAAACAAATGTGATACAAGTGAGTTTCTGTTTCAATTCAAATGATTCTTGCTCCTGGAGTTCAAATATTTTGCCTAAACATGTACAAAGATTTTAAAATACAAACTGTATTGGGTTTGCAGCCTGAAAATAGATCATGGGACTCATTTAATTGCCTTTATTAAGAATATGGATAGCATAAAAGCGAAAAGGAGGATTAGTGATATCAATTTTAAGGGACACCATACCAGTATTTCTGTTGCTTGGCAATCCAATGATGTTTATAAGATTATTCAAATAATAGGCAATTATTTTCTGACTAAACAATGCAAATAAAATCTCAATTTCGGTTAATGAAGGATTGCATTCGCACACAAATCTTCTCTTTCACATGTGCCGAATATGTATCCTAAATGGTTCCCTTGGAAACAGAATCAGACGCTAGCACAGACACCCATATATATATATATATATATGGGTATATGGAAGGATATAAAAAAAGGTTGGTATAAAAAAAGCATTTTTGGTCGGTTAGAAATGGATCCTTTTGTTGATTTTTCTCCACAGCCAGCTGATGAAAAGACCAATCATTGATCCATGTCCTTGTCATTTGAAATAAGGAAACTGCAGTAAAATATGTCTTCCTATAATTAATATAGACTGCATATCTCTTGTGCACTCATTTTTAAGGATGAATGCCTGTGTATTCACACATGGAAGGCATTAACTCATAATTGCTCTCTCTTTGAAAATGAATGGGTAGGTTTAGTATGTACTACAGCTGAGACCTAATGAGTGTTTCCTGACTACTGCCAATACAGTGTGTTACAATGTGTACACATCTCATTATATATTTTTTAATGCGATGTAGGCATGGATTGTCAATTTCTTATTTAAGTCTAATAGCTATGCCATGCTTTATTCAGTATCTGCCTAATAAAAATCTAAAATGTAATTTTATGTGGACCAATTTGAAGTAACAAGTAATGACAAAACTGAAATAGTAACATACTTATGCACACATTTCTGAACACATTTTAAAATGCATGTTAAAATATTGGCAATTTTTAATTTTTTGTTGTCACAAGCTAGCTTTAACATAGGCTACTCTCCAGCTGTTACAGTAGAGGTAATTCATGTCATTCCCTACTGCTCCAATGATTAATTTCAGCAGAATTCATGCAAAGACCATTCACTGGTAACAATTTACAATAAGGTCACATGAACTGGCATAAACTAAATGTAGCTGTTAACATGAATTAGGATGTACAAATACATTAATTATGCATGGAATTTAGTTAGTAGTTAAACACATGAACTAATGTATTAGTTACATGATTATTTATACATTTGCAAATTCATGCAACCTTATTGCAAATTGTTACCCATTCATTATGTATTGGACTCTTGCTCCCCTCAAGCTTATAGATTTTACATGGAACCCAAAACAGAGATATAAAGAGGGCTGCATTTTCTTTTTATCTATATAAAGTGTGACTTATTCCCACTTAACACTAAAGTTTTTTTTTCTTTTTTGGTTACAAAGGTAATCTTGTGCATTTTATAATAAAGGAATTTTATAAGGCTTAATTTCATGAATTATTGCGGGGTTCGTACCCTTTTTGGTTGACTGGCCCGTCTATTAATCATACAGTAGGTTCATGTTTCAGATACTCTATTATTCAAAAAAAAAAAAATTACAGCTGCATTAAAAGAACAAAGTATCTCTTCATTGTCATAGGCCCATGATGGTGTCCATAGTTATGAAAAGACCAGAAGCCCCAGGTATATACAATATGGAATATAGATATCTTCAAAGTCCAGAGACAGCCCTGGATAGTTAATTCCTCTGTCACTCTGCATGAGCAGTAACAGCAGTTTGTCAGAGGCCTCTTGGTACACAAAGCACAGAGGGTAAACACCAAGCTTGCATAAAGCTGTGTTTGGTACCTAGCAACAGCTACTGTGTTAAGTTCTGGTCTTTGCAACACTGCAGAGTTTCTCAATAATTCCAGGCCTAGTTGGTCTGCACACTGTGTGACTCAGTGCCTCTGCAGACCTATAATTCTGCTGATATCAGCATTTATAACCCCACAGCAATGTTTCTGTCAAGGAATAGTATAGAAAATGGCTTCTTATTTTTAAGTTCTTTGTGTGTGTGTGTATGTGTGTGTCATGCTGTGTGTTACATTAAGTGTACCTGACAATCAATTTTTTAGCATGATTGAGCAAAGTGCAGATGCACTGTCTTCTATTTTTGTGGTTTAATGCCTACACACACAGGCCGTGGATTAATAAATAGAAACTTTAATTGTGTTGGGCCATCACATATGGTCTATATGGCCTATGTGTACAATAGCATAGACTACCAGCATATGAAATTCTGCAGAATGGAAGTCAATTCATACTTAGTCAATGTAGTGGGAAATGTGGGTTCAGGCGTTATTCTAGAATATCTCATAAATTTTTGATTGGGTTTGAGGTCTGGTGCTTGAGAAGGCTGTGACATGTAGACCACCTCAGTGTGATCCTCCGCCTTCACCTCCAATAAACACACATTCGTTTTGCGGGGTTTAATAGCAGGGTAGCAAGTGGTGGTACTGAAGGATCATAGGGTGTGCTATTTTTCATCATTACTTGGCACTTACTTCAAAGAAATTACTGCAAATGATTACTCAGTCATTGGTCAGTAATTTCTCCTGGTGACCCATAAAAATAGGGTCACCAGGACCAGGACTGGCCACTGAGCTAGCTTACTGAAACGTTTATGGAATTGCAAGTTTGTAAAAACGAAATAGTTATATTTCAGGTTGGCATGTTTTACAACATTAGATTTTATTCAGCCTTTTTCGACATTAAATCAAATTTATTCATTTGAGCTTGGTCAAGGAATAGAACTAGGTTTAGTAAAAGAAAATGACTTACTTAGGTTCGACACACTATGAGTTTTATACATACCCACTCCACTCCTGTCCATTTCCAGCTATATACACTCTCCCTAAGTGAGTGTAATGCACATGTTTATACAAAGATATTGTGCATTAATTTTGACATTTTTGTGCTTATCAGTTGCTGCTCTGCTGATATAAATTTATATACGTTAGTCCCAAATTTCTCAAGAGAATCATCAGAACAATAGAAGAATGCATGCGGAGCATTTGGGACCAGCAATAATTAGTAGTATACAATGTTCCAGTAAAGGCAATGCTACACCAAACTTTAAAATGTACTTTCAGTGGGATCACCCTATGAAAAATTCCCCTTTGCATATACATCTTATAATTGGTCCTTCTGCGAACAGGGCAGTTGCACTTAAGGATAACATTATCCATTGCAATATAACAGCCATCTGTTTCCCAAAAATGCAATATACAGCCATCTAACTCACTGGCCTGGAACTGAAGTCGTTTCTCATAAAAAGCTTATGTATATCAATTGATTTTGAGACCTGAATCAGGATTATTAGGCCTATTTCCTGCTAGAATGGCCTTGTCAGGCTGATTACCCTAAGTTTTTCAAATGCTGTTGTTCAGCTAGTATGAGCATGTATGTATCAGTATTCATATTCATTAAAAAATGTCAATCCTTATACATTGGGAAAATAAAGTAAGATTCTAAATTATTTGACAAGATCCTGACTTAAACACTCACACATCCGAGTGCATTTTCATGAAGGAATAGTTATAAATGTGGTTCTGATTTGTGTAGCTGTGCTCATTTACAGTTCTCAATTACGGACATGCATTTTCCGAAAATGAGAGCCTTATTTAATATGGATTTGCTGGGTTTTTATGGACACTAATGAGACAAATATCATTTGTCCATATTTATTAGGTGCCGTACTAGAGGTCTGCACTGGTAAAATGTGAAAATAACCTGCAGAAGCGGAATTTGGCACCATGCAAACCATGCAATGCTTGGGGCCCCAGGGACTTGGGGGCCCCCTGCTGGCTACAAGCGGCAGCCTCTATATTAACAGTGTGTTCGGGAAGCACCGGCTGGTTAGTCGAACATTAAAACACTATAGCTGGCCGCTTGTTTGCTGCTTTTTTGGTGACCTGCTTCTCCTGATTCTGCTTGCCCTATTGGAGCCTTGCATCTAATTTGGAGCTTAAATCATAAAAACAGAACAAACCGTTACTTGGCCTAGTCAGAGTGCCAGTAAAATGAGAAGGCTCGAGGTAAAGAAATGAACAAAATAAAAAAATGACTATACAGACTGAATACTAACAAAGAGCATAATAACAGTTTAGTATTCTGAGAACTGATATAGACATTGAACAATTTATTTTTTTCCCCTGAGGTAGGCATCAGGCAAAGATGAACATTCTCCCCAGCTGCTACATTAATGGGCTATTTTGAGAAACAAACATCTATTTGGACTTTAGAGGTGTGTGGTGTGAAATATGCACCAAGCCTCTCACACTGATATACTCAGGATAAGAAATAAAACTTAGTGGTACAGTACCTAGTTACCGAAGTGTGAAATATATAAAACTTTAGTTTACTATTGACCGAAGGAAGCTACTAGCATGGTAGAACTACTGTTGGCCTGGGGACGAAAGTTTTGAAAGGCAGAGTACCCTTTGCCTTATCTTGCAATAGCAGCTCCATTAATTCATCAGCAAACTTCAGCTTAACTCAGCCGGCTACATAACAGATGCAGTCCATATGCGCAATGGATGCTTAGTTCAGCTGCCTGCATGCCTTTTTAGAGGTGGTTCTGTACTTGTGGGGCTAAAGTGGTGGGGAGCTCTATTGAGCAAGAGAGAATATCGACACCAATATGCGCCTGATGTGCTCTGTGCTACATGAAAAATGCAGCTGCTCTACACTCCCCAGTTTTTTCAGCTTGCATGCTCTGATTCAAACCAGTTCAGTTTTTGCATTATAGGTGCTCATTTTCAGTGATGACCAGAGGAATATAAAGGGAAGGTAATGCCAGGAATAGAGTAGCCTCTCGTTTTTTGTAGGGATTGATTAGGTGGGAACTAAGACACTGATGTTAGCATCCCTGCTTTTTCAATAATATTGCATCTTTAACGAACACAGTGACTGAGGACATTCTACAATACAGTATCCCCATCAGTGTTCTATGGCACTGGATTTGAAGTAGAGGGGAGTTTCCCCAAATGGCCCACCAGCAAATTCATTTTTCAAAGGTCTTCCATTCAAATTTTTGGCAAGTCTCCCATCCAAGCTTCAGCCCAATCTGTGCAGCAACCAGATCAGATGCCAGACGCAAGCAGGTTATTATTTACGCTGACTAAAAATAATAGGAGATATTGTTGTGCGTACTTTCAAAATGCATTGCTGCATTGTTTATTGTTTCTATATCCATTAGTGATTCATTGTAATCAAGCAAATAAATACATAGTGAGAATTATTTTGTCAGGCCATTTACTGGATATACAGTGAACAGGGAACTGATTTCATCGGTGTTAAATGAAGCAGAAGTAATCACATTTAACTGCAATTTGTATTTTTACCCATGGATGTTTTCCCTCTGAAAGTTATTTTCTTATCTAGACAACATGGTTTATTAGATGTTCCATTAGCAAATCATATTCACACTGGTGACATTTTAATTAGTACATCTTTGAATTCGGAACATTGCTCATTTCCCAAATTAACAGTGCTTATTAAACAACTTATTTATTTCAAAGCTAGTTTTACTGAATGTATTACCATTCAAACCCTGTGTATGACAGAAAAATATAATGTGCATTTGTATTTTTTTACTGAAACAACATATTGGACATTAGAGACCTAAAGGATGCGAGACATATGTAAGTCACCCTGAATAAGAGCACCTCCTAAATGCAAAAATGTAGATTCAAGAGACAAACCAGTCATTTTGTTATTGCATTCACACTGATATTCTCACTGGATGGCATTGGCGGAACGGTACAAATTAGGCATTTGCCCGTAGGATAAAAACAAGGAATCATGAACAATATTGTAGCCTAATTGTCAAGAGAATCCCAAACCATTTACCACAACGCGGTGTGTAATTGTAGATGAACTGTAGATTCAGAATTTCCATTGCTGGAATGAATACATCCATTCACGTTTCTTCATTTATTTCTCCACAAACTATTATTACCTGAAGTAGCATGCCATGCAATTGACAACGGCACATGATCGTTAAAGGTTATCTTGACACCTAAAGGTCACAGAAGGCAGTAACACAAATCAATGCAATACATCTTTCAATGTTTAAGCAGGGTAATGGGTTTGGATGCCTACAGAAATAATTTTCACAACAACAGCACCCGTGTTTGAATCAACTTGAATTACATTATTTCGAGTTTTGTTCCTGTTTCACAAGTCTCACAAACAAACAAGTATAGCTGAGCATTGCTATTTTCTCACTGATTTGTAGATAGACTAACTGTCTCATGGTAGCATGGTGAATGTTACTACCATTAAAAATGAATGATGCACATGCACATGCAAGTATTAAAGTGTGTGCCATTTTATGACACTATAATGCACTGTTTGCGCACAAATCTATTCATGTGTACACCATTGTAACATTTCATGGCAGTAACTTTGCAGAATATTCACAAGACTGGTGTCACACTATAAAAATCATTTCCAGTGCCTTGTAACTGAGCCTCTGCAGTTAAACAACCTGCACTGTAGAAAAGCATTGCACACAGAATTGTGATTTCATTGGAGATTTGATCATGACTTCCATTCAAAGGGAGGAGAATCACAGGTATTATCATAGAGTACCCAGCTAATTGACACATTCTTTCCATGTTGCATTTTGCTTCAGGACAGGAGGGCTTTGGTTAAGCACACATTTCTATATTAAGTAGAGATGGGCCATTACTCCCTATACAAGCAAATTACAACAAGGTAGTATTTGCTTGGGCAGACTTTTCTTCCACTGAATTAGATTATGAAATGGCCAACTTTTAATGGTAAAATAAAAATATTTCCCATCACTACATGAGGTTTGTGACAGGACTCCATGTGGCAATCTCCAATTGGGGTTTCTGATGAGCCAGTTCTGGTTTCTCCAATGCTGCTCTTCTGGCACCACAATGTCTGCATCAGGAGATCTACCAGGCCTGGGGAAATTTCTTATTGATAATTTTTATGGTCCCCTATTGAACTATTTGTTAGCAATCTTATATTTTTCCACTAGGTCTACCAAACATGCTGATTAGGTTTTTAATGAAAAACATAGTAATACATAAAAATTTTTTTTTAAAAATTAAAATAAATCCAGTGAGTTTCTTGCCCCATGCTCTGCATTGATTAACAGTAAAAGTTTAAATAACCAGGAATGGCATGAGCACTCCTCATATCTCCTGCCGACATTCCTGCTCCAGATAAGCATCCATAAAAATTCCATCATTTTATGTAATTTATTGCAATAATGCTTCACAATTTCTTTATTTTCCATTGAATTATGCTACTTTAACCAATGTGTTACCAAATGTGCATGGTAGTAAACTTTTTTTACTGCAATAAAATGCCACCAGAGACATCCGAAATACTTACTGACCTTGGGGTTTGACAATGTACAGTATCACTAATCATGCTGCTGATAATTTAAACAGGCAATCAATAGCACTGTAAAATTAGCACTGTGCTAGAAATCTACTGTTACTCTACTGTAAAATCAACCCCAAAATGATGGGTTATCTTTCTTAGTGACACTGAACTGTGGGGAGGAAAGTCACTTCCCACATTAAGCGGCACCATTTGTTAGGTTCCCAGCCACCACTGTCAGTATTAAGTGACTACATCATTTGTCTTTTTGCTGTAGTCAACGGTGACAAAGCAGAGAAAGAAAGCCATTGGTTTTTTGAAGAAGCTATTTTGAAATGGCAATAATGCTCTTTCACATGATTAGCAGATTTTAGTTGTGTGATTACATTGGCACATTCACTGAACCTTGCAGCTTCAGAGTTAGAACACCCCAAGAATCTCTGCGTTGACAACACGACCTGACAAGCTTTTCCACACACTGAGAAATGTATAAACATACTTCAATGCAGCACTGCGGAATTTACCGCTAACCTATTTCCATCAATACCCAATTGTCCTGCTGACATTTATTTACTTATTGTGACTTTAGAAACCAATACAATTCCATCTCCCATAAAAATTTAGGCTGGTATTCAATTAATTTTTTGTAATGTTCTTCCTCTTATCTCTTGTAATTGCTCACATTGTACTGGAGTATTAAAGGGATTGTCTATAGTGCAATGGGCAATATCCACAACACTACACATCTCTAGAAAGGTTTTTGATTATCTGATTTAATTACATAAAAGGAAGTTTATTGCACAGGTATATTATGAATTGTATATATGATCAATGTGATGTAGTTTCAGAAAATAATTTTCCATTAAAAATAATTTGCATTTCATGACAAATGTACGATTGGTCCATAATTATAAAGATGGCTGCAACTTTATGATTATCACTAGCTGGATAACATGCATCAACATCTAAAAAAAGCTTTGCAAAATAATATCATAGCTTAACTGAGAAAATCACGTACCAGGCAAACACAGTTGATGTTTTATGAAACCATATTTGTTCAGTATTGAACAAAGGATCTCAAAATGCAGAAATAACTAAGCTGTGTAAAAGGAAAGCCAATTGTCATAAACCATTAAAATTCTTTTTGCTGATCTGTAGTTCTTTATGTTTATCGAATATTTTTGGAGAATCAAAATAGGATCTAAATAATTGAAAGATTTAAATTGACCTTATTTCTCTATGTTATCAATAGTATTCTGTATCGATAGTATTCTTACATGTCTTACAGTATTCTATCTGTGGTGGCAAATAAACCTGTGTACAGAGGTAAGGTCAGGTAATTACTCAAAAATATGATGCAACCATTAGAAACAGTTTTCTGTACCATAGTTTCCTGTAGAAATATTTCAACCAAGCTAACCCAGAAAGACCCAGCTATAAGCACTGTATACAAAGAAAGTACACTTCAGTGCTTCAGAAGCCATTTTGTGCCTTGTATATAAGCCTGTGATGTCTCATGATAAACCCTCATGCTTCCATCAACTGAAAACCTGGATGGGAACTTGACATTTTAAATGAGAAAGGTTAGCCTCATTTCCATCAATTTACATGTAAACTATCAATGTCCACCAGTTTCCTCACTTGACAGTAAAACAGATAAACATAAATGGATAACATGCATAGCTTGTGGTAAAAACCGGAAGAAACATATTAAAGCTTGACTTGTAAATTAATGATTTTTTTCAAGATGTTTTCATCTTCCAGACTTTAGAGAGCCTAATTTCAAACAGGCATGTTATGTTTGCATGCTGGTAACAAAATATTAATTTTCTGTTGATTTGTTTATCAAAAGATAGCAAGATTAAAGCACAATGAAACCCACCATTTCAATGGTTTAACTTCTGTCCTACATTTACATAACTTCAATTTTTTTTTCTTGCAGACACGGGTCAATTAAAATGTGGCAAGTGTTAATTCATGAAACTTCTCAGTAAATATGCTATCATATGCACTGCATATGGTTTAATTGATCTATATCAAAATCTTAACATTTTTCCTGAATATGTATAAAAATGTGTTGCGTCTTTGGGTCTTAAAGTCCATTGCTGTCCAGGTAAAGTGATGTAGCACACTGATTATAGCAAATTACCATGCTGCCAAATGTGAATGAGTCACCACTGGCATCTAGAAAACCATGGATTCATTGCTATGGTTTCCGAGACATTAGTTGCTGCCAGTTTGGAAAAATTATGGCCTTGGGACTGGATGCAAGGCATGTCTGTGTGTCCTCACCCAAATTCACCCTCTATGCATCACAAGTACATCTGTTTACAACCTGAATCAATCACCTGAAGACTCTAGAAAACTGCCCAAATGAAGTAGTCAAGATTTGAGCTTCTGTACTTCAAATTGGTAAAACAAATAGAACATTTTTTTTTAATCTTCAGTCAATTCTGATGAAGCAGTAGGTTAACATGCTATACACAATAGCTAAACGTATTGAGTCTATTTTATTTGTAGACTAAAAACTGTCAAAATGTATTTTTGTTATCAATTCTCTATTGCCACACACAATATATAAACCTAAAGCCAGACAAAAACCTTTTTAACACTGCATTCATATGCAAACATGCATCACCGCCAGCTACATAATCTAATGTTAAAAAAATATAGGAGCACTGTCTGTGAAAGTGTTTATCAGCAAAGGAGCAGACAACAGGCACTGAGCAGGCCTGCAGTCGTGATTGTTTGAGCCCAAATGTAGTTTCAAAGTGTCTTTTCCATCTTCCTTTCTCCTTTTTAGTCAACAATTTTACATCTGCAGCCACCTGTTTACTTTATGATACGCCAAAATGTACCACAGTGCAATATTTCCAGAGTTTTATTTATTTTTTTAATTCAGAATGTCTTGTTCACTAAACTAAATGATGAAAGATGCATGTATATTTTACCAACCCAGTACTGAACTCATACATGGGTTTGCACATTTTTGCTCATTTTCTTCCCACTTCAAACATGATCAGAACCATGATTCAAAACATTTTTCTTTTCAAAACATACCATCTTTTCAAAACATACCATCATGCAGTACATTAAGTAACATACTTAATGTACTGCATGATGTGTCTGAGCCATGGTTATCAATGCAGTTTATGTACCCTAGATGGTAAATTAATTAAGTTAATTAAATACGGTACTCACAGAGCTTGTTCTCATTTAGTCATGAAGAGAGCTGAATGACTGCATGATCCAACACATCCAAAACTGAAACATTTTAGTAGCTAAGAGTTTAATATCTGAAAAATAGGGACATTTTAGTAAAAGCACCATGCCACTCTAATGTCACTTTGTATTTACTGAGAACTTGTAGGCCAGTGAGGTGAATTCAAACGGTACATATCTGAGTCACATTTTGCTCCAAGCTTCTCTGGGTGTGTCCCTCCACTCCACTTGTCTCCTACCTGGAAGTACGTGGAGGAAAGGAGGGGAGCAGATGAGTGAAGGAAGAGAGAGAATGAGGAGACAAGAAAATTCAGACAGCTTATCTGCTTCTCTATCATAAAAGTTGATGTCAATTATTGATGAAATAGCCCTGCCATAAGAGACCACAAAGAGGCCCATAGCCAATCACAGGTCTTACACGTGGTCAGCCCATTTAAAGCTGCAAAATAACTTGTAAGGGTGGCCAAGTGTCACCTATCAACCAGGAGCCCCCAAATCAAGCTTGAACCTGACAAACATGAACAAACAAACATGAACCTCACATTGTGGTTTACGTTGAGACACTAATTCGTATGTTATCAGCAACATTAAATCAAAGCAAACATCTTTGTATACAATTTACTGTAATTCCAGAATCCTGATTTGCCCAGTGTCTGAACATACAGAGCACAAATTCGCCTCATATACTATAGCTATATACTGTGACAGCCTACATTTTATTGCCAGTTCTTTGTATCTCACATAAGCTAATTCAGAAACATTTCCACAGATTGGTGAAAAAAAATCTGTCAGTTCATATTATCTGAGTTATTGTTTACAAATGTTCAGTGTTCATATTGAAAAACAATTATTTTCCACTGTAACACCTGAAATCAAATTTTCTTGGTAATAAATACTACATCCTTTGGAAATACTTAAATTCATTCATGCATACCATTCACATACTGAAATAATGGCAGTTGCCATGCTTAAACTGTCTCCTTAATTCCCAGTAAACCTGTGCTAGCATCTAAAATTTGATGCAGGTCACCTGAAGGAGACGAGTGGACATGGACATACTCTGGGAAGTGTGTTTCTAATTTGCAAGCAGCTACAATTCTACAGTGAATATGGTTCAAGTGATGCTCTGACACGACAGATGCTTTTTAAGGCAATTATGGGAATTTCATAAAGCAGGGCTGCAGGGCATATTTCAGTTCTTCCTTGGAGACTTCTCACACAGATCCAGACCCCGACACCACATCATGCAATGACAGCTGCTAGGGCAGTAATAAGACTCCAGGGAGCAACACTTAAGCAGCCTTTTTGGTATTGACATTACAGCATTCTTAACACAAAAGGGCACTGTGAAATGCACATAGGCTGAGTTGCCTCCTTGCTTCATTGATTCCCAAACAGTTTACTGGGAACCACGTGTTCAGCCTTCCTCTGCCTGGTAATCCAGCTATAACACTAGATTTGTATCCAATGCAAAACGGAAGCATTTGGCAAAGAAGGAAAATAAAGGAGAAAAATGGTATGTGCGTCATTGACACTGAGCTGTGATACAGAGATGTATTTTGATTCTAAAAACTTTATAATGTAAGACCTATGTTTGATTATAGTGGATAAAAAAAAACTGAAAAATAATTTTGATCATAAAAGCTTAAAGGAATCAAGACAAGCAAACTGCTATTGGAAGTCAATCATATTAATGTAATTAGTCCATGTAATTTGTTCATGCGAGGCAACACTGGAAAGGAAATAATACTTATAGTAAGTGATATTAACAGTTTCTATAGTAATGTCAAAATTCTAGAATACAGTAATCGGATATTACTCCATTTGGTTTTCAGCCTGGGATAAATTCATAAATCATTTACAGAGAATTGTACTGCTGAATAGGAATTATTTTGCAGGAGCCCTGAATGCCCTGAAAATGCATAAGGAAGAAAAAAACAACAACAATAAAATGATGTGTTATGCATTTTCCCTTCCTTATTGAGTAACCTCCCTGTGGACACTTGTATTTCACATTGTGTCAAATGTCTGTTCTCTGATTTTTAAAAAGATGATGCTGGAGTACTTTCAGCTTGGACTGAGACAGAAAAACATTGAGAGAAAATATTCATTGAAACAGTGCTAATTTAAGTCATGTTCATTTACCTTAAATCCCCTTTGGACATTATGTTTATTTTATTTTTATTTAACCTTAATTTACTCAGTGTAGGTTCAGTGAGCACGGATGCTCTTTTGCAGGAACTCCCTGCTTCACATTCACACCTGGGAGCTGCCCAGTACAACCACAATCCTCTGTTGTTGGCCACTGAGCAGCTTCACTGGAGGGAGAGAACATTTTTTAGGCAATTAAATCAGGGGATGATTAGGTGGCAAGTTTTTGCAAGAGCCAGATCTAGGATTTTAGCCAGGACACCTGGAAAACCCCTACTCTTTGCGAATAGTGTCATGGGATCTTTAATGACCACAGTGAGTCAGGCCCTCGGTTTAATGTCTCATCCGAAAGACAGCATCTCCTACAGCACTGAGGGATATTATGAAACAAAATTGGGGGCAAATGACATTACAGATGACCCTATGGAAGTGTATTTAACTTTTACCTTTTTTGTTTTTAAGGCACACTCACAAGAGCAAAAGGAATATCTAGGTTCCACCTCTGCTTGTGAAAGTCTTTTACCAGCTCGTTAGACACATTGGTTCTTCTGAGGCCAGTTAGCTGGCTCGGTTTTATACTCAAATTCTCTCTTTTTAAGCGGTGTCCCTTAAACACAGTTTTGATCCATGCACTTAGACTGAATATTTAGTGGTCTGTGGTCCACAATGGAATCTGGACATGCATATTTATGAATTTTTAAAAGTTATAGAAACTATAGGTTGAAGATGCAGAGGCCATAATATTCCAATTTATAATCATTTCACCATAGAATTTTCTTCCTTGAAAATCTCTTGCATCACAAGATTATTAAACACCACGTTGCCGGTGCAGTGCATGAGAAGTGACAAAATGAAGATGAATGGGAAGAAATAACAATGAGCTCTACTGGCTCTTTCCTATGACTGACTCACCTTGCCCCTTTACCCGGACATATAAGCTAACGTGATAGATTGTGACACAGGTCACCATTAGATATCTCAAGGAAGACAGTTTAGGCGTAAATGGTGCTGATAATTGTGAACTTCACCTGCATGTGATGATTGACTGCTTGAATGGGGGATTGTGGCAGGTAGGGTAAGTAGTGTTCAATAAAGAACACGTGATTCACCGCACTGACTGGCACCCATGTACACAATGTAGCTTGTCAGTGAAAAAACTACTATGTCAGAGTTATATTTAGTAACCATCCTCTGCTTGGATAGCACAAAGAAACCTCTACACAACTAGTTATATATAAAAAATGTAGAACCTTCAGAAGAATTCAGCTAATTTATGTGCATTTATTGCATAACAAACATTTTTTTCCCCAATTTACCTACAATAACTCAAAAAGATGTGTTTTACTTAAAAATAATCTTAGACATGACTTTCCTTCAAAAAAGCCTCTTTTGGCTTTAATTAGAATTAAACAAATTATTGGAAGTCTATCCAATCATTTTGCAAAGTGGGAGGTGCAGGGGTGAGAGGGAGGTGGGGGGTAGTTAAATTGATTGAAATCTTATCTACCCTAAGTTTTATTTATTCTTTTATTTTTTATAAACGAGAGCCTAAGATTATTGGCATGTAATGCAAGTAAAAATAGGCACTAAAGTTGCAAGAAATATGGCAAAGGAGGAAGAGTTAGGCTTAGATGTGCAGAGACAATTAAACTTATTGTGGCAAGAAGGTTATTCCCAGTGAGAAAATGAATGGTGTAATGAGCAATGCTGCTGTTTCCATGCTTGATGGGATGTGCTCAGAGCAACTCATTTCCAAATTTAAGCAACTGTGCAAGTTTAAGTGCATTTAAGTGCATTAACTAACTTATACATTTGTCTCATTTCAACACACACATCTTCCATGGAGAATGCACTCCTTATATTGGCCAAATGGAAACAAACATGGGATGTAAATCAATACATAACAGTCGGGACTACTTTCAGTTTTACTTGTTCACAGAATCCTGCAAATGAGCAAAAATTTTATTCCAGTGCCTGTACTTTTGTCTTAGCCTGCACACATTTTGCCAGTGTGCAAGGAGGCACCTCCCAATATCAGAAATAAGCATTTCTGCAAGGTCTGAATGACAGTGTTGAAAACATGCAGCCAAAAGTGCTTAAGCTTAAGTGCTTCTTAGTGTATACGGCCCTTAAATGATTGATACAAATAAGATACAATGATTGAAACAACCTACCCCTTGAGTGTGTACTGTGACAGATGTTTACACATATCTGTTTAGGTTCTCAATTGGGTTCTCGCCAAGATCACATGGATCACATGGAACATCTGTAAGGTCACATTTTTACTGTCCTACACAGTAGTTTGAGTAAACCATTATTGGCGTCATATAGCTCATGGAAAATTGGTTGTATTTGACTTCTGAATACAAAACTTTTACAATGATATCATACGACAAATATGAACACCTCAGAATATAATTGCAAGTTACTTTCAATTGCCAGATAATGTAGCTTAAATCTCTATCAGAAATTTTCTTTATGCCTTAAACCATCAAATATAAGTAATGTCCCACAGAAAGAGGTTTTCAAATGCATTATTTAAGATCTCCCATAGTCACTTTTTTTGTTAGCTTTATCTAGCTTTGGAAAAAAAAAGCTGTCAGGCTGTACAAAAAAGGCTTCAGAAAGTGTCAGTATCTGGTATTTTACAACAAAATATCAATGATATTGTCTAAAAATAGCAACCACTCACATTTAAAACAATCATTAATGGTTGGCTGTAAAACATTTGTTCACATAGCAAAATCCATATAAACCGATGCTTCAGCTCCTTCCCTGCATAATATGCAGTGGTACAGTTAGCTGGTATGCAAATTTTCATGTGACCTCTGCATCCTCTGCGTTTATCAAAACAAAGATAAAAATAGTGGCACATCTGTCATGAATAATTGGATTCCTGTACAATGAAAAGCCTGGATTTCAGGGCAAGAATATGAGACAACCTTGGTGAATTATAGGAAACGCATCTGTGAGGAATTCTGAGTGAAAATGAAAGGGTCTCAGAATTCCTTTTGATCAAAAATTATCCTAAATGATTATGTCCTGATGCTGTGGGAATAATGTTAATCTGCATCACCTCCCTCTAAAACAAGGGTGTCAAACTCCTGTCCTGGAGGACCACATTGTCTGCCAGTGTTTGCAGTTTGATTTCAATCAGCAGCCAATGAAGGCCTTTAATAAGGTGTGTGGACTTTAGCCGTTTAATGATTTAATCATTCATACTGAAACACACTGAAAACCAGCAGGCACTGTGGCCCTCCAGGATTGGAGTTTGCCACCCCTGCTCTAAAGCCTGTACTGCTTCAGCGAATTCGATTTGCGCCACTGAAGCCAAACCACACCCAATAGATGAATTAAAAATTTCAGAATGTCCTTCAGCCCTCTTACAATCTGTAGGCTTGCTGTCCTTATGATTTCATTACTTTTTGGAGAAATCACAAGATTTAGGCTTATTTAATGTCTGTTGTGTCAATATTCAATTGTGCAATTTTATTTGACCATAATGTGGATTCAAAAACAAAATAAAATAAACTACTGGATGGACTGAGAACACTTGTATTTTGTTGTAAATTGCACCTTGCCAAGTGTTGATTAGTGATCATGTGAATGTGCACTGTCAAAGAGCCATTATGTTTTGTTGGACAAGTCATGGCACTTACACATGCATGCATTGTTCCAATTACAAATGAAATACTGTGGCAGTTATCCTTTTGCCATGGTTTTCTGTGGGCAGTTAGAAAAACAATTATAGTAGCACAGAATCTGGCTTTTGAGAGCCATGAAACATGGTTTTTAAAATGGTTCCGAATGAAAAGTTAAAATAGGAGCTTTTCGGAAGCAAAAAAGTGTTGACATTCTGCAAAGTCAGATTTACTGGCAAAAGGCAACACTGTTCCTTTCATGCGAAATGATATTTCACTCAACCACATAAGAGATAAAAAGGAACAAAAAAATGTTCTGAATGAAATAGTGCAAAACAAGTTTTATGGCAGTCAAAAAAGTTTTTTTTATGTATTTATTTTTTTTTAAACATATTTTATTCATATTGCATTTTACCATTCAGTACATTTGCAGCATATAGGATGAATGACTTGTACTATGGACAACCACAGTAAGCTGAGGGGGCTTTTGAAATTGAAAGTGTTGAGGAATCCTCAATGATGGCTTGAGCAATTGGGGGAAAAACAAAAAAAAAAAACTATTTAAAAAGGTCACCAAGCAGTTGCAGCTGTCTTCACCTGCTGTGTTTACAACTGCAACCAGTAGGCTTCTTCTCTTCACACATAGGTTGCCATGCCACACCGTCACGTTGAATTAATTTTTTTTAAACCTTTCTTTGACCTCTGTAAGGTCAACTCTAAACTCAATTCTCCTTTCTAGTATCAACTCTGGAAATTAATACAACTTCTGTGTTTGAGTTGAGTTGGGTGAGCTAAAATTCAAGTGAATTATGCTACACCCAATTAGCACAGTGTCAAATGTTTTAAATCAACATACCCCTAATGCACCAGCCATGCCATGTTGATGAAGATACCTTTACTGGAGATCAAAATTACCAAACTGGGCAGAGGTTAGAAATATTCCATTCGTGCTGGACAAGATTAGTAATTAAATTAGCATTCATGTTGCCCAACCGTTGTCACCAAAATAGGGCCCTTTATGTTGTTCATGTGTACTTTTGAACATAGTGTCAGAGGAAAATACACATCTATTCAAAACTTGACAAATACTAAAGGCTCTTTTGCTAGAGGCCATCAGGAAGGTTATCTAGTGGGCCTGCATCACACACTCTTGCTTTACTATTAGTAAACATTTGGATACAATGAAAGTTAGGTGCTTTGTAAACCATGAAAATGTATGACTTCTATGATTTCTTTTTATTCAGATTAATCATATTCATTGACTACCTCAACCTATATAGGGCAAACTCATCTGCCAGTTCTGCTCTTCATTTACATTCTGAAAATACTCTGAGAAGCCAAGAGCAAAACTGAGGGGACTTAAGAGGACCATTTTCCATTGTACTGCAAGTCTGTAATGCTGTTTACACTTGAAGCCTACAACTAATACATTGTGAAAGAAACCAATTGCTGCTTTGTTCAGGTCCTTATCTGCAGTACAATGTATGCAACCTGCTATATTGAGTGAGTGATATGAATGTGCTTTATGGATTCCTCAAAAAGTGGCAATTATTTTTGATTGTTTCTACATCAGACAGAGATGGAGAATAGTACCACTGGATTTTATAGTGCTCTCAGTGTGGAAACAATTTTTTAATGTCAGAATATATTTAAATAGGGTAGAGACACCATAAATTAACAGTTTTTGGATTTTACTTCACACAGCTTTGGCATGTCAGTACTCAATAGCCGCTTCTATTACAGTCCATTTATAACTTAAATTGAGTCAGATACAATTAAAACAGTCTGACGTTACATTCATAATACCCAGTCAGTATGATTGTTACAGAGGTGCAGAATTATAACAGTGAATGAAACCACCCTATGATGTGTGCGCATGACTCCACAATAAGAAAGACTGGGCAGACATGGGATTCATGGAAGAGTGGCAAGGCAGAAACCACTGATAACCAAGATAAACATCAATGCTTATCTCACATTTGCAAGGAAGCACCTGAATGATCCCAAAGCCCTTTGGGATAATGTTCTCCAGACAGAGGAGTGAAAATTGGAACTTTTGGATGATGTGGGACCCATTACGTCTGGCGTAAAGCAAATTCAGCATTTCACAGTAAGAACATCATACCAACAGTCACACATGGTGGTGGTAGTATAATGGTGTGGGGATGCTTTGCTACCTCAGGACCTGGAAGATCTGGCATTATTGAAGGAACCATGAATTCTGCTCTGTACCAGAAAATTCATTAGGAGGTTGTATCCGATCATCTGTCCGTGATCTGAAGCTGAAGCATAATTTGGTTTTTCAGCAAGACGATGATCCAAAACACAAAAGCAAGTTCATATCTGAATGGGTGAAATGAAACAAAATTAAAGTTTGGAGGGGCCTAATCAAAGTCCTGACCTGAACTCAATACAGATGCTATCTGTATAATGTAAGGAAATGCATGATAAAACAACTGCATCATCAGGACTATCCAGCCCTGTGCCAATTATCAAATTGTATTATAAAAGTGATGTACAGTATCTTTCTATTGAAGTGGTGACATTGAAATGCATGTGTATCCATATGAAGAAAATGGGACATGAATGTGAAACCTATACAGTTTGTATATTTTGCATTAACTATAAAGCACAGACAGATTCAATGTTTTTTATGCTAAAACTAAAGGGATCACAAAGTATAAAATGAGAATTTTATTTAGTACTGCAACATGCACAACAATCTTCAAATGCACAACCTAACGCTAACCTCTAAATTGAAAGGAACCTATAGAAGCATGTGTGCTGTCAATTTGTACTTGTCACTGCCTATTTTGTCCAGCCTTTGTTCATTTTCCCTCACATACTATGTACTCACTGATTGATTTAGCACAGGAGAAAGGGCTCAGATTCATGACTAGGATAAGTGGAGGTCTTTGCCCCTCAGGGCAACCATTTGTTTGATTTAGATTAATGGATCTATAAAGTGTAATACCACTTAATGACTGCTGAACTGTCAGTCTGCTGTAGCTTTTGCCCTGTGATTGATGTCAATTGACAAATTAAATAATTGCACAGTTAACGTGAGAAGCTATGGAGAGAAACAAGATGTTTGTACTTTGCTGAGGGAAACACAGCCTATACCTGAATATGACAATTTGAGCTTTGTGTGATTGTTGCCTAGTTTCTTCCTACCTCATTCTTCATTTTTGAAAGCAGTGTCTAGCATATTTCCATAGCCATATCCAATATTCACGCTGACTTGTACCTAAAAACTGACATGTATGAATTGAAATGATCTTTAGGGCTTAGAATTTCTTTGAACAACTGAGGTACATTGCCTTCTAAAATGACAATTTTTGTTTTACCCTTTATTTAACCCAGTAGGTCAAGTAAGAACAGAAATTTAATTTGCTGTAAGCATGTGAATCAAGATGCATAGGAAATCTAAGAAAATGTTAATCCAGTCAGATATGAAAGCTGACTAGACAGCCCAATACAGAGAGCAGTATTACACTATTGCTTTGTACTGTATATGAACCCATGCCTCTCAGGTCTAATACATTTACCATTTTCTCCTGACTGCTCTATGCTCAAAGACAATGTACTTCAGTTACATTCAAGCCTCACATGTATGCCCTTGGGAATACAGGCAATGCATTTCACAACTGCTCGTCATATGCAAGAACCTAGATTTAAACATAACTTGGAGAGGTATGATTTAATCTGAATGCATCACATTTAGCTCAAGCCAAACCATTCTGTATATTCTTATTTTTGAGCAATATTCAGCGACATTTCTGTAATGGCACACTCTAAAATTATTAACCGCTTAATTGCACCAGCCCCGGTTGATTTGCATTCATTCCATTTTTCCTTCTGTGAAATTTTCAGTCAGTCTGGTCACATGATACAATACACCATTTGAAATTGTTAAAACTCATGGTTCTCTCTATAAACTACTTTACCATGCCAATGTTTTAGCGCCAATGGTTCCTTATTTTGTAGCATGTATTTATTTGTGTTTTGGAAGTCCACAGACAATTATAATCACAGGCACTCCAATTGTTGAGATATTAAAGCATTAAAGTCATGGTTTTACAATGACATCAATAATAATCCAGTTAAACAGGTCATTTGCTTTTTAAAGCTGTATTTAACAAACAATTATCTATGTTATACAGCCATAACAGGCATGCACACAAATTGGTTATATTTCACGCAGTTGTGTAGCTATTCTGTTCAGTTGCAATGAAAACCCGAAAATATGTTGGTGGCGAAAATCTCTGCGGAGTTCTAAGCCTATTACTACAGCATCCACAATTATTTATCCCCACTCTAAAAAAAACTTCAACATCTCAATTACAGTGAATGAATTTTGTGTGATAAATTTGTGCAAAAAATTAGCTTTGATAGCGCTCTATTGGGAAATTCGTATCAAAGCACTGGCCATTCAATTGCTAAAATACTGTGTTAAGGTGCTATAGTGAGATGACTGAGATGACAAGTGATTCTTGGCTGCAAATCACCCTAGATTAAAACATGTCATGCAGTAGAAAAACATCCATGATTCTTAATCAAAATGTTGCACTTTAAGTTTCTCTCTAAATTATTGATGGTGACAGTGTACAATTTACATTATGTCTGAAGTGGGAAAAGCTTTGCATGAGAAAAGTATGTGCATATAAGAAATGCATGCAACACAGATTTAAAAGAAGACTAAGGCTGGGATTGCACAATGAGTGAAGTCTGTGGTTGACAGTGCTTCTAGTAGCGAGAATACTGAGCCAGTGGCCCCTGTGGAGAGCACTTGGGGCTGGTTCTGATGTGACAGTCTGATTTATAGTTTAATCAGGGAGACACTGGAAGGAAGGAGAAAAGGAAAGAAGCAAAGAACAAACAAATAATCAAATGAACATATTAGTTCTATCAAGATATATTTAAAGTAATGTTTAGCACATAATGGAAAAGAACTGAGGATAATAATTCAAAGATTTGTGTCTGGGCTGTCGTCCTGACAGCTGTTCATGCATGAGCATTTTAAGGTCAATAATACTGTAACAAACCTAGCTTCGGCGGAGAAGTTAACTGGGCAACTGGACAACCTGCATAAATACGCCATGATGTAGGATAACAATTTGGCCACTATTATTTGATTCTGATCTTTTTTTCCCCACCTCGTTGATGCAATTTGCTCAGAAGTCAGTACTAACTTTCTCAGACACTCACACACACCTGCAGAGAGACAGAGAGTGTGAGGTTCCCCTAACACTAGATTGGCCAGAGCGATGCCATCAGGGTTTGGGGACTTTAGAATAAAAATTACTCCAATGCCATAACGGCTATATCCTCCTCCTTCCAGAGCTTTCCTGAATATTTTGGCTTAGAATAACTGCATTGTTAAAATGAGAAAATAACTGTCTCAGTAAAGAAATAGGTCATTTGTGCCATTTTTTCACAACCCCCCCCCCAACAACCAGACAATAGATGACAGGTGCTTTCATGTTATTCACAGTCCACCACATTTATCATATCATCTCCAATTATTTGCATGCACATACATACAAATATTCTTAGTCCATAATGTTGGTCATGGCCAACCCAGGTCCAAGCGGTGCCTGTGGGAGCTTTTTATGCCACGAAACTAGACCATGTCCTGTTCATTTGTTCCTCCAGGCCAGGAGTGGTGGGATAAAAGGTCACAAGGCAGTCTCCAGGCTGTGGAACAATTTTCTTTTCAGCAGTGTTTACAGCCTTCTGATCTTTATGACTCCACTGGAGTGCAGGTAATGGGTTGATCAACATCCAAGGACAGTCAAAATTGAACCTTAGAATGTCATGTTTAGCAACTTTCACTCTGTTTCCAATCAAACCATTTGCTCAATTCTGTTGCATTATGATGATAGATTAAGCTGAATTTGCAAAGGGTTCCACTTCATTCTTGTCTGTCTGTTAGTTTAGGTTGCCTAGGCACTACACTGAAGGGCCACTTGAAAGAGGACAAAGCAGCAATATGAGGAAGGCCAAAGAGAGCCCACACAATTAGTCTGCAGCTGTCTGGAGAGATCTGAGGGGTCCAGCTGAGTAGGCCCTGTGCCTGCTGTAGAGAGTGCGGTTAGATGTCTGAATGCAGGCATGCCCAAGAGATTCCTGAACAAAGGGGTTAAGGGAACTGCTCCCAGATGACAACTAACAGTTACCTTCTGCTTTCATGCAACTTATGTTTTATCAGTGAAAGGTAAATGTTCAGGCAGTTTACTTTCAAGTTACCACTTTTTGGGTTCATTTTCACATGCTGTTATGGAGTTTGAATTTGGAGAAGGGTTGCTCATAATTCTTTCACCACCAAAAATTTGTATTCCATCACAGCAATAAGAAAGCAAACGATAGGCCATCAGTTTGCCAAAACAGCAGTGAATAACACTACTCATTAAATAGTGAAATAAACTTGTGAAATTCTAGTGTAATTGAACCACATAATTCTACTATCAATATCAGCTACAAAATATGGAATAAATACACAATCCTACCATTGGTTTTACGCATCCCTTTCGAGATTTAGCGGTCATTTATTGTCTTGGACAATCTGTTGAAGTATGCACTTCATGAAGCTCCCGACAAACAGTTCTTATGCTGACGTTGCTTCCAGAGGCAGTCTAGAACTCGACAGTGGGTGCTGCAAACAAGGACAGACTATTTTTATGCGCCACACGCTTCAGTTCTTTGAGATCCTGTTCTGTGAGCTTGTATAGCCTACTGCTTCGTGGCTGAGCTGTTGTTGCTCCTAGATGTTTCCAATTCATAATAACAGCACTTAGTTGACGGAGGCAGCTCTAGAAGAGTAGAAATTTGACAGACTGACATGTTGGAAAGGTGGCATCCTATAATAGTGCCACGTTGAAAGTCACTGAGCTCTTCAGTACGACCCATTCTACTGCCCCATTCTACTGCCAATATTTGTCTATGGAGATTGCATGGCTGTATGCTTGATTTTATGCACCTGTTAGCAACGGGTATGACTGAATTAGCTAAACCCACTAATTAGAATGGATGTTCACATACACTACATGACCAAAAGTATGTATGCAGCCAATGAGCCTGATCAACCACAAGATGTTGTCATGGAAAATGCCTAGCCACGTTCGGCACAAATTGGGAAATGTATGTTTATTCTGCCTCACAAAGTGTGTGTTACATTATGGTACACAGCGATGAAAATACATGTCTAGCCAACATATCTAGCTATGCAGCCTACTATACCTCTCGTTTTCCAGGAATTTCATTTTCAGCATGAGAGCAAATAGGATGTGGTCTAAGCCATGGAAAAGTGAACATTCCCACTGTCTCCGATTACAGAGTATGTGTCTGACCCCGTTTCCCCTCCCATCCCCCATCACAGAGTAAGGTTACAACTTTTATTGATGTATGAAAGTCCGGTTGTCTGAAACTGCTTGCTGGTTGGCTGAACAAAAGACAAAGAATATTAACAACTCTCCAGGAACTCAGGGAGAGTTATCATTATGCTTTGGAGTAATGACATGGCTATCAGTACCCCAGAGATACACATCACTGCAAATTCATAGTTTTTTGTTAACCTTAGGCTTAACACTTTCAACTCAATTCAAATATGCGTGGCATAATTAATAGAAAGGAAAAAAAAAAAAAAAAAACTTGGGAACTAGTATAGCTTAAATTTAATATGATTTTTTCCCCCTTGAAACTGTACCCCCTTCTAAGCAGATTGCCCCTTGCATATCTACTAATGTTAATTATTTCATTGCAAACTCAACTTCCTGAATGTCCTTCTATCAAAAGGCCAGCTGCTGATTAGGAAGCTCCAGAATAAATTACATCTTTATGGCAATGCTGCTGTGGACCTGCCAGAACAGTGAAGATGTTCCAGTCATATCTAATTACTGAATTGTTAGTGCATGTTCTGATTATGCTTATTTAGGGGTGGAAGTGGTGACACATGCATTTCTGGTCAATTGATTTAACCCCTTCGCACAGATATAAAATCTGGGCAACCCTCACCCTCTGAAAATTGCTTACAATTCTAACTTAGATTAGATTAATGTAAATTGTACAAGTGTCTTGCTTCATTTAAGTAGACATAATACCACAAATGCAGTTTGTTCAATAAGTTGTTCAGTTTGAAATGAAATACTGAGAGATCATGTGTATAGTATGGGTAGGTGATATGGCTAAAATATAATACTAAATATATTTAGCCATATATAATAATAAACTTTTTTCCCTGCCTTTTGCCTTTTTAAGACTATTTTGCAAGTTTCTGAACAGGACAACCAGTATCAGGACTACTTTAAAACCATCTTTGATGTGGAAACAAGACTGTAGGATTATCTACTCGTGCTTAACTGAAGTGCTTAACTGCAATTTACTAGACATTTTGATGATATATAAACTGCCAGTTGGTACTATCCAGGTAGTTAAAGGAATCCCGTGAACCACAACCAGCTATTAAAAACATGCTCATATGGGAATGTAAATCTGTATATATTGGTTGACATAATTTTACTCCCTGCCTGGGCCAACATTATCACAACTTATGCCCTCTATAGTGAAGCTTCTTCAGTGCGGTCTCAATCAATAGCTTCTGAACAGGAGCTTTGCTGAGATTCATTGCGCAGCTGTCTTCATATACATTTCCATACATAGTGCATTTCAGGCACATGCAGTGTCTAGTGCATTGGCTCAAGCTTTAAAGGCGTGATGCACTGAAGCCCATGAAAAGTTTCAAAATGCAACACCTTATTCCCGCTCTAGAGGTCTGCACAGGCATGAAATTGAAGCTCGAACCCGATCCCTGTAGACCCGACCAGACCAAGCTCGAATGGTGCTGCCAAATTTGAAACCTGAACCAGACCCGAAACTTTTTAGCTAAAACTTTTTAGCTAAAAAATGTTTTGTTTCGGGTGAGTGAAGGTGCCATGAAAGAAAGCTGCATTCTCTATTTTTAAAAGCCCTGACTGTTTGAAATAATTGCAACTTAAAGCAATGAAAAAGGAAATAAGGTGGACTCCCTGCTGAGCATAAGACTGGCATCCCACAGCATTCCCCAAGACCAAAAGGACACCATGGTTGACAAATTTCACAATTATTCTACTGCAGAAAATGACTACTTTTTTTGAATTGCACATCAAATGAGATTGGTGGCCAAGAGTGTGTGTCAAATGACTGGTGGAACTGGTGTGTACATTTTTGGACTAGTCACATTTAGACAAGATCAATGTAGCATAACATGTCCAAGATTTCCATTTATTCCTATGGTAGGGTCAAATGTGCAGCACACCACAAATAGATTATGAATGAATTAAAGCCTACAACAGCTAAGTGGGAAACTATCATCCACACTTCATATGTATTTTGAGAATGAGGAATAATTTCACACATCAAAATGTGTAGGATGATTTGTGAAATTTGGATGATTGTGTACAACCTTTTCCCCCAAAACCTAAGCAGTCATCCATTTGTGAAGCCAATTTTGACATTTTCTTTTTATTGTACATATTTTTGTATGCCCTGTACCTGACCAAATTGGATGTGCCCATTCTACTGTACCATCTCTTTTGTACGCTAAGTGACCTTTCAGCTGACAACATCAGTACATGTGTACTATTGGCATTTTATGAGAAAGCTTACTAATGTACATTGTTAAACAAAAGTTATGTCTGGGTGGGTAATTTGGTAGATATGCTGTAGAACATGCTACATCCAAATTCATTCATTTACATTTATGATCTTCTATAATAACATGCCTTCCAACACCAATCTCTGTCCAATGTATGTCTTATGTCCCCTGCACTATATGTAAATTACTATGTGTGCAGAATGTGCTGTTGCTAGTTTTAGGCAACCACACATACATACATTCTCCTCCAGCACAAAGTCATTGAAGGGACATAGTCAAGATCTTTGGGAAAAAAAGGCATTTATCCCACATGCTTCTTTTATACACTAAATGCCTGAAAAGCTCCAAGGACCAGTTTGCAAGCTTTTAAGTCAGAAAATTGGACTGCCAGAGTATTAACCAGCTGAGTTTCACAGTGACTATGCAACAACAATGCCCACATCTTTAGGCCAGTGCAATGAATTAGAAATCCAATCAATGAGAAATGGTCAACCTTTTCCACTGAAGGTGAAAGGTGGCATTAGTGCATGTCATAAACAGAGGAGATATGCATTTGCTTTGCAGCTTACGTGCATTCCCCCTGGTCTTACCGCCTGTCTATTTAGAAGCTGAATCTCTTGGTCAAATCGCAAGCTTAACAATTGAATTGAATTGAACTTCATTTCAAATCTGCAGATTAGACCTTCATTTGAGCTCAAGCTCTATTTTAATTCAAGCATTCTATTGCATTCCCGTGGCAGCCTGACGAGCAGCCACAGATGCAGCCAATTTGGAGAAAAAAAAAAATGAACAAGAGGTAGACTCAGGCACAGGAAGCACTTTGAATGGAACCATAGCAAAAATGGCAACTGAAAACTTTAATTTGCAAGCAAACTTAGCCTTTTCATGCTTATAATGCTCAGCCTTCCGGCATGACGTTTACCCCAGTAATTAATCAATTTTTAAGTAGGATCAGCAACAAAGGCATGAAGATCAAACTCCTTGTTTACCAGCATGGGGGAAGACAGAGGAGGGTGGAGGTATTGTCTTGTGAACAATGCATCAATAAGTAATTGATGAATCGATAAAGGTGGCAAACCGACCTCACTTCCCAGAATGGATCAGGGTTGCTGCGTATTCAGCTCCCATACCCTTCACCACAACCAGGGTGAGCGTAGCCAGCTAACGTGCACTCAAAGCACAACAAAAGAAAGTAAAGAGAGGGGGATAAGCCCTACAACTTTCCCCATAGGCCAGAATAACCAGTTCTAGTGCCAGTAAAAGTAGCACCATATCAGGCAAGAAAGACAAATAGCAAACACACTACATGATAGACTCTTATAGGTTTCACTCAGGTATAATTAATCCTGGTGTGTTCAATTAGGATGGACACCTGGGGAAACATGCAAGACACCTGACCAAGAGGAGGAGCCAGTGGAAGCCAACAAAGTACAATGAGAAATATCATATGTGCATGTTATACTACACAATTGATTATGTTTGTAAAAAAATAAAATAAAATAAACATAACTGGTTCACAGTAAAAGGTTTCACATGGGGACACAAGAGAAGACCTGTTTGGCTGTCATTCATGCACGTTTCAAGAAATCTAGTTGAAATGTCAGATGGAGGAAATGTTATGGTTAATTAATTAACTAAGGCCAGAAGCTGGCATGAAAACCAGAAAAATATGCAGCCTATTTTGCCCACTTCTGATATGCAGTATGCCACTATTCCAGAATTGGGTAAAGCAAAAAAAAAAAAACAATTACAATGAATTTCAAAGAATGACAAAATGTTTACTGGAACCTACAGGAGTACAGAAGTATAGTTTCTAATAAATATGCGATTATTGCTGCTTGATATTCATTCATTCATTTAGTTGTGGTCTTGGTTGAGTAACTATACTTAGCATGCGCATTCCATGGTTAGCATACAATTCATTAAGTATAAATGATGAAGTCTGATTAATTGTTAATGAGCTATACATGCTTTTAAGGAGCTTTATTGACAGTTGACAAACTGACATAATCAAGCTCATACATGGCTGTCTAATTGGCTCCCTCTGTTAGAAAATCACGTTCAGTCGACACTATGAAATCTGCAGCCAATTTCATGCTTTTTTTAATTATATGGCCATAAAGCTCTGAGGTTTCTGTAGTTATTTCCCCATGTGTCTGAGATTAAGAAAGTACATTTTCTTTAAAAAGCTGCAATACAATTCGTCTGTACACAGTGCAAAGTGAGTATGTGTTTGTGCTTTATTTGTAAGTAGCACAGTAGGCAGCAGTCAACTCTGGCTTTCATGCTCACAGAGAAATTTCTCCCATGTTGATATAAGGCCTACTAAATGAGGGATAATTCTTTTTTGTTTAAGTGACATGCTCAAGACAATAGCAGGTGATTCATTACAGCCTAAATCTAATCACCTATGTTCTAAAAGAATTGAGAACTGTGGCTATACACTTAATGTGCAAGCATATTTGCTTTAAGATAATCTACATTCAACTATATTTTCACTGATTTGCAGGAACTACTATAGTTTAACATAATGATCATGATATTCAAATTCCAATGTCCCACTATAAAAAAAAATTTAAAAAAAGCCTACATAAGTCTGTGGGTTTGAGGAAGAGTGGCTTTCCTGAGGTCACATCAGTGTTAGAGGTGGATTATGAACTCCCTAGAAGCTAGATCATCACTGATGATTAAAAAATATATAATGCTTTAAATCATATGTTCTATAAATATCCCAGCCCTGGTTTTCTCAAAACAGCCATCAGTTTTGTTCCTTAATATATTCAGCATACAGTAATGAGTCATGACACTATAAGTAATATTATAACTATGTTAAATATTGTAAATACACAGAGCACATCCACAACATAAAGCCATATGTGATGTCATAATTTCAATTAAGCAACTGCAGATATTATAGATATCATTCTAATCATATCACCAGTCAAATCGGCACTTATTTTTATATGTAAAACAGCACGGTTATTGCAGTTTATAAAGTTTAAAAAATACCATAGAATGCATAAACTACTATCCTCGTTTTTATTTCTCTGAACTATTCCACAACTAACTGCAACAGCACATTGAGATAGGCAGGTGGGGGGGGGGGGGATTTACTCATATGACCGTTCATGTTGTCCAGCGTATCTGAGCAGTTCCAGTACATGTCGCCTGCGGTAGTGGGATAAATTATGCCCCAACAAGCCCGTCAGAAATGTGTTCTGGTTGAAAATGGATACAATTGAAGAGAGATAAAGCAAAGAAATATCTATAAAATGCTTTTGGCAGTCACCCAACACTTAATCTAACAAACAAAATGAAAGATAATACAAAACCTTTAAAAGCAAAGCTTGATCTATTCAAGAAACAGGCAATATTGTCTTGACAACTTCACATGGTCACTCTGTAACGGTTATGCATTTCATCATGCTTTTCACCTGAGCCTTTCTAACACATAGACAAGATTGGAGAAGTAATCTTCTAACACGGAACCTTCTCAAACAAGAGATTTTAGTACTATAAATTACTATTTAGTCACTGAATATATGCTTTTAGCCAAAGTACATTTCACATGTTAATCAATTCACATCTTAAGAGCTTGAGATAGTTATGGTGACAATCATGTAAGTGTCACTGTCAAGGTACAGTATGTGCGAGACAGTGGGAGAGGTTAGCTGTCCCATCCCTGTCAGCACCCAGCAGCTGCTCCTCACAGCCGTTCTGGCCTCAGCCACTCCTCCTCTCTGCCCTCCTCACCCAAATGATATCTCAGAGCACATTCAAATTACATCCAAATGTTTCTACATAACTCAATGTTTTTGTTAGATTAAAAAAGCTGGCGGGAGGATGTTTAACGGAGACGTCTGGTTGGGGTTCATGGTGTGATCGTTGTCTGAAGAATGGCAGTACCATTTGCAGCTTGGTATACCAAGCTACAAAAATTAGTATGTTTCTTTGCTGGAGTAAACAATCTGTCGAGTCCAGGAGTTTATCAAGCTACTTGTTTATTTGAAGTGACTACAGTATTATCATGTTTGTCAAAGACGGTTTGTTCGAGCAAGAACAGGACAGGACATAACTGTGGGGCTAAACCCTCCTCTGAAAATGTTTACAGTTTTATGAACAACAGTGAAATATTATTTGTAATGTGCACAGCATGCTAAAATGACTTGGCAGGCTTGTAAATAAAGAAGAGAAACAACAACCAATAAACATATACTGTGCTTAAAGTATGTGTTTAAGTATTTTTCAAATTACAGAATAATTTTTAGATCACTCTTGCTGTCCAGATTCAAAATTGTAAAGCTTCAGTTAATGAACTAATATGATTATAATCATCCAGGATTATCAGAAGGGATGGATAGAAGTATTTTTCACTTCAACAAAGCAACAGGATGTCAGGATTTGGTTTCATTACGTGTGATGAACGGAGTTAATTCACAGGCTGACGCAAGGTATCGACTCTGTTGCTGAACAGTAACTCATCTCAGACATTTAAGACTGACTGTATACTTAATGCTGTACGCCAGAGCATTTCATGATCTTTGAACAGACAATTCAGCCTAGGGAAGCTGCTGGGGGCATATCCACAGTTTACTAAAAAAGTACATGAACAAGCACGAAACCGTCCAAACCCACGGCACACCTCCTGCACATGCACCTACAAAGGTCGTCCGTGAGTGAGTAAGTGAGTAGGTGAGTGAGTGAGTGACCACAGTTTGCAGCACATAGCCCGTGGCGGCAGTCCTGCTGCACCGTGGGAAAAACAGAACAAAGTCTTATGCACAGATGAGATGAGTATTAATCTGTACCAAAGTCATGGAAAGAAAAATGTGCTGAGAGAAAAGAACTGGTCATCATCTAAAGCGCCCCCAATCTTTGAACGTGGTGGATGTAGTATTGTCTTCATTGATGATGTGACTGTAGCAGCAGGATGAATACTGAAGTGTACAGAAACACCTTTATCTGCCCTGATCCAACCACATGCCTCTAAACTCATTGGTGCTTCAACTTGCAGTACGACGATCACCACAAACATAAAGCAACCAAGGAGTTTTTCAGAGCCAAAAAGTTGAATTTTCTTGGCTGGTCAAGTCAGTAACCTGACATGAACCCAACTGAACATGCATTTCACTTGCCGAAGGCATAATTCACATGAAACAATCTGGTACTGAAAATGGCTATTGTACAGGCCTGGCTGCAAGAGCATCAACAGGGAAGATACATACATACATTTGGTTTTTCTCTATGGGCCACAGACTTCAGGCAGTCATTGAATGAGAAGGATTTGTACAACCAAGTACTAAATATGATAACTGTATTTAAGATTATGGTCATTTTAATTTTATTTTTTGTAAGTGCTACTTACAAAAGTGAAGAACATCAGTGTTTCTCTCAGCAATACAAAAGTGCAATATCACCAAAAAGTACTGTATGAAGTAGCCTAACATAGTAAATGCCACAATATATCTTTACATAGCTACACCTATAACGTCATCTCAAAATGAAATTTAAAAAAAGAAAGAAAGAGAATAGTCAAGAGGTAAGTCTTCAGTCTCTGTCTGGAAGATGGGTAGGGCTTCTACTGTCCTGACCTCAGTGGGAAGCTTATTCCACCACAGGGAGAGCCAGAACATACAGGAGATGTGACCCGGAAGTGTAGGCACATGGGGGGAGCAATCAAAGGTACACGTGAAAAAGACCCTATTTTGTCTCTGTGATATCAGCCTATTTTTTAGATGTGCCAGGAGAGAATACATGGATTGCAGGCTGAAAACATCAATTTTACAGGTTTGGTGTTGGAAGAAAATACAAAGTTTTATTGTATTAAGACATTCCCAATATTAACCTACAGGAAATCTATTTCATTTTTATGAGGACTGGTGGAAAAGGCCCAGGGGATGTTCAACTCTTCACCTTTGAGTCTATACAAGCACAGAGCAGACTGATTCCTAGCTACATATTGATTTCAGGTTATTTGAGCTGTAAAGAATAGGCCATATTGATGCCACCATAAAATGTAGGATGGATCACTGTATTGATGATTGGGTTTTATAGTTATGTGCCTCTACATAAGGGACAATTGAAGGTCATAGTCTGAGAAAAATAATACCAGAACATGTGCTACTTGCTGCTATGTCACAGTAATGAAGTGATTGTATTTACAATTTGATACAGAACTAAATAAAAAATGAATGACATTTTTATTTGAAGAGCATTAGCTAATAGCTCAATTTATTTAAAATAAGTCACCTTTAATCATTCAGCTATATGGTTTCCTTTCCACAAGTGATATTTATGGTATTAATCACACACCAGTATAGACAAACATAGTACTTTAGCATCAATTGCTCTTCATCCTCATCTTCTGCCTTCTGTCTACTTGTTCCGTGCCATGACTGCCTAGCAATTTAGGCTCCATTAGAACACTTCTTCAGTCTTTCTAAAAGGAAACAGAAAAGGGTAAATGCTCATTTAATTCTCCCATGTTGATATATGGCCTACTAAATGAGGGATAATTCTTTTTTGTTTAAGTGACATGCTCAAGACAATAGCAGGTGATTGATTACAGCCTAAATCTAAGTTTAATGTAGTGCGGAGGTACTTCTATTAAGTCATTTATTTTTTATTTTTTAATTAAAAAAACATTTTATTGACTCAACCTCTGAAAGATGCACTATTAACTGGCATGGTAATTCTCTTTTTGTGGACAAAAGGAATGAGTAGGTGGTGGTGGTCTGTATACTCTGAATAGGTCCTCTGAATAGAATTTGGTTGAAGCTAGGATACTCTTCACAAGCTGTTGCACAGAACCAGCTAATTGGAATGCAGAGTACTTGTACATTGAACAGTCAACACTGAGCTTTGTTAGCTGCAGGGCCAATCCATGTTCACTGCTACTCCTTACCAAACATCCAGTTCTACTGTTGCCAACTCTCCTGGATGTAATTTATTTGAACTTCACCATTCTCCGTGTGTCTCACTGGAGAACCTGTGGTAAACAGGGCAACAGTACTGATATTGAGGTTGAAGTTGATATTGAAGTATGGGATTGTGACCAGAGGCTTCAGTCTGCTATTGGTGAATTGACACACATGGTTGATACTGATAATAACAGTGATCCCACAAAAGTCTCACTCTTGCTTGAAGCGAGATTGACATGTGTGGTGATGATGGAAAACCTACAGTGGCAGAGGCGAAGATTCAGGTTTTCACAGAAGATAGGATATACACGACAAATACATTCTTAACCACAGCATGTTTGAGTGCTCCAGTTGCAGCAGCAGAATCCCCCACAAATTCTACATTCTGTAAGTAAGTCCCTTAATGAATATTTATGTTAAATATTTTTCAATTAATCCACCATACATGTATGCTTCTTGTAAAATTAAACGAGGTCCAGTCAGCAAATTACAAGCCCTGTGAATGCAATAGTCTGTTGTCACATTTGTGTGTGTAGTGTGTGTGATATATAACCACTGATGATTGCCTATTTTATGCTTTTAAAATTCAATATGATCAGTGACTCATTCTGTATGAATACAGATATCAATACTAGATTGCCACCTTCAGCTAAAAAGAAGGACTTATGTTCTTTCTATCTCTTTTGCACAATCTATGCTCTCTGTTATGTGCTTTACATTTACATTTCTAGAAATGTAAAATATGATAAATATATTACACACTTCCCAGTGACAAAGAATGGTTTCCTTCAGTCTTTTTAATCAATTAATTATTTCCATGTCACATGTTGCAAATCACCCAAAACAAATTCAATCCAATACTAAATATTCACTTAATAGACATACTTTTGCATAATTTGGGGGCTGCTGGGTAGCTCATTCTGTTAAGGCAGCATTCTAGTGGACAGATGGACCACGTGCTCTGTTTTTGATCCTGGACTGTGGCAGTGCCATCTATGGCTGGCAGCCCAACAGGGAAATGCACAATCGGCTCTAGTGTCATCCAGGGATGGGAGAGTTTCAGCTGGCCAGGATTAGAGTGTCTCATTGCTCACTAGAGACCCCTGCTGGTCGATCAGGTGTCCAGAAGTCTGCATGGTGATCCTCACATGATGTGTTCCTAATGTCACAGGCTCTTGCCTGTGCAAGCCTGCCTTGCAAACTGTACTGTTAAGAAGTGGAGGTTAATGCTCTTCAGGAGAGCACATACTTGACTACACTCCTGAACCAATATCAGATTTTGGTAGTGTTGTGTTTGGAGTATTGTTTTCAGATATACAGTATAATATGCTGTTTACATAACTAGGCATTCCAAATTGGGGTGGAAAAGGACAAGCATGGATATTTCTAAAAATTTATTTGAAAATCACCTAACTTAAGCCATCAGTCTTAATCACAATAGCCCCTCCACCCGCCCCCCACCACAGGATAAAATGTTTTAGTCATACTATACTACCATAAGCACAAGCATATTATGCTGTGATGTATCACCTTTTTTCAAATTTGTACACAGTTTTCCATTCAAATTAAAGGTGTGCTTTAAAAATATAAATGAAATGTGTGATGGTGTGATGTTTATTTTATTGATAGATCATTTTAACCCTGTACAAAATGTTATGACATAGGGCTACATTTGACTCAGCATGTTTTTGCAAGTATATACAACTGCATGTCTGTTTGTACTTCCTTTTACCCTCATGGTCAGGAGATCAATAAAAGTCCAAACTCAGTTCCTTTGACATGAGGCCATACTTTGACAGTTTCCAACATGTAGGGAAATGTGGAAACATTAGGTATGAAAAGCATTTATGCCATGAATACAGAGTAAGCCTCGAGTACTAGGATTTATCAAAGGGGAACAGAAACAGGAGACCTTCAAAAAAAGTTTAGAGGTGGCTGTTCACACACAGAAGAAAGGTACACTGATATTTCAAGATTGACTGGTAGTCAGGCATGCAGATGCTTGCACTTGCTGTTAAAGAGAACACTGGCACTAAACTGGTAGCATCCAGAACCAATTTTATTATGAGCTCAGTATACTTGTGTTCTCTCTTCACATAATCCAATGGTCTAACAGGTCACTGGGTAACCCTAAACCATTAAATATCTGATTAATACACTTTGTCAATGCAAGATAAACCTGAATTAGTTTCGAAGTAAATGCACAAAGTAAGGTTTGGGTCTGTTTTTGAATAGTCCATGTTATATAACTGAAAACTTGTGAAGTGAGAAAAAATATTTGTGGATAATATAAGTGGAAATCTGTATTCTCTGTTTTGCAATACTTGCATTCTGTTTTGCAATCCATGCATTCGGTTTTGCAATCTGTGCACATGGTTTTATAATAGGACCTAGCCTGTGAGGGTGGGGAAGTGTTAACGACCACACGCAACTACAGTGAATTCAAAAAGGGGGTTTCTTTCAGTTAACCACCAAAGTGGAAACCACTAGGTCTCAGTAAGAGACTTAAGGAGGGGGTAAGGAAAAGAAATGACTCAACTCCCAAGGGAGAATATCCCAACACAATGTAAATGAGAACGAAACTAAGACGTAAGGAGTGAGTAGAATTTTAGTAAAGACTGCAGTGCCTCGTAATGAGGAAGGCAAAAAGGCATATTAAGGAAAATAAGGAATAAAGAAAAGTGACTAGTAGGACCAAAGTCTTATAGTCGAAACAAAAAGCTATATTCAAAATCCTGTACCTTTTTCCTTACCAAACTTTTCTCTAAGAGAGCTTTTCACTGTTACTGGCTTTCGTGTAACAAGAGTAGACACTAAAGTGAAGAACAGATCTCATGTGAGCGTATATAAGCTCTCCCAATCAGGTCCAAACAATCGGTCGTGATCAAAAGCAATCACGGAGCACCCTCAGGCAGTCCTGAAGATTACCACACTCAGTTACCTGAATAAGCACTCAGTTTCCTCTACAGGGATACTGAGTAGTCGATTAGCACGAAAAGGCGTCGGTTAGCACAAATCACGATGCCGAGTAGCAAACAGAATATGGAACCATGACATAGCCAGCATCCAATTAAATAGATAAAAAGCTAACATAGTTTCTATGTAGCCAGTTAAAGTTAGGTCCATACAAGAAATTATTTTTATTCTCTAATGAATTCAGCAGAATGACACAGCATGCAATCTATAAAAAAAAATATTTTCAAAATTGTTGTGTTTTCTTTCTCTGGTGAATTATTAAAACATACTGTATATACAGTTTAGACAGCGTTTTATAAAAGCAATATGGCACTCAAACCCTTGGTATACCATGCATATAGCCACGGCCGGGGATCTCCAATTAGAGTCAAGCCTGACATCAGCTCCCTAGCCGTGCCAATGTTCATTAGTCTACCATGGGTTCTTGTACCCTATCACTTTAATAATATCCCATTTCCTCAAGTGTGAATTGTACCAGTGATATATGGATTTAACATTGCAAATCGGAGTGATCTCACTCAAACCATGTGCATGGATTGCAAAATCGAGACTATGGATTTCCTCGTTGAATTTTTTATTTTTATTTTTTTACCTACGGTGCATAGGGGCTCTGTAGAAACTAAACAGCCACAGTACAATAATAATGAACAAAATCTGAGTCATTTGTCAGCCTCCACCTGTCTTTCCTCAAACTAGAATTGTTTCTGAGTGATGAACCTTACTCAAGAATGGGATGCATGAACATCCCATTCTGCTGAGACCTATACTTTGATGCATGGATTCATGCCAATTAAAGAATAGAGCACATTTCATCTGACTGGGCTGATTTCTCTGTTGATGGGCTTTGTCATCCCCAATAGGGGGAAACATGAAGTATAATATTATTTTCTTCTGAAACATCTTAGTAGGATAAATAATTGGCTAAATGATTGCTGGAGAGCTAAACTCAAATAAGTAATAAGAACTGGTGACTGAGGCAGAAAAAAAGATCTGTCTAACCTCTCAGATCTAATATGATGAGATGCTTCTGCTGTACTGGCATAGCCATCAGTATCTTCACAGAGAAAGTAATCTGTTTTTATGGACCTGTCATAACGAATTTATACAATTACTGGGGATTACAAGTACTGGCAGCTTCACAGTGCACTCAAATAAGGTGCAATAGCATATCAGCATGAATGAAGAATTATTGGTGAAAATAGGAAAAGAGGTAGAAAACCAAATTTGTTATCACACCATTTTAAAGTTCTGAGTGGCCTTCTCAGGAAAGTGGTCAAGTCATCACCATGCAACTAGTACCACACACAGAGAAATACAAATCGAACATGGTTATAAAAAATTTTGTGCGGGTGAAAAGCCCTGATATGAAATGTAAAAGCATCCAAAACGCAAACAAAATAAAAAAATAAATACAACACAAAAGGGAAAAAGGAAAAACATAATGCAAACAAGTTATTAAATTAATAACTGTGGAGGTAAATGAATAACTGGGGATTTTTCAGTAAAGCCTGCTATGGCTGGAGAAAATTCCAACAAAGAGGAAATCCAAGTAAGATGGAGGTGAGGGAATGGTGTATGCTCCTCTTGCACTGAACTGCCATTGGGGCATGGGAGAGTGGGGCGTACCTGCAGGCTGCCTGAAAAGACATTCGGTTTGTTGCACGAACAGGACTGCTGAAAGACATAACATGATCTATTCAGGGTTCAGTGATAGAGAGATCTGGTCTATATTTCAGAGGCCAGCAGGGTACATGATAAAAATGTGATTCACATTTCTTTCCTTGCCCATGGATTTGATATGGATTAGGGAACTTAAAACCTCAACAATATGGGAGACCAGAAGGCTTTACAGTTCAGGACAAGCACTTGTCACTGATATACTCCCCCAGCACCTCTAAGCATGCCAAGTGGTTTTCCTAGCATGATGTAATGCTACACAGTAACCCTACTATTAGAAATTAAAAAATAAGTAAATAAATAGTTCATTTGTTATCGTCCCTGGCATCTAAAAATAGTATTCTCTGAAATTATTGCTTTCATCGGTCACTGATTCAAGGTGCACTGCTGTAACACCTACATCTGTAAGTACATGCCTTTCTCAAAGTCCTGGAAAAATAAATAAATAAATAAATACACTCTAAGACTGCAAGAAACACATAAAATTGAATCATTGAATTACTGAAATGAGATACAAATGATAATTCTTTTCTGCTTCTATTTAAGTGGAATACCCATGCTTTTATTTTTAGCCAAGTCAGGCTTAAGAGCAACTGAGGGTATAGATATTGAAAACCCATTTGAATGCAAAAGTACTCAACTTTGCTGTGGAAAGCAAAAACTTTTCTTTGATATATTCTCATGGCAATTGCCTTTGAGACTAGCATCCAAAAACTGTCAACATGCTGTTACTAATTTACATCACCCAAATAGTCTTTTACTATCCTCACAAAGAGAAATATGAGGAATTGGTTCTGACGCTGACCTAATTGAATAACTGTGAATTAATTCCTGCATGATTTATGTATTATTATGCATGTCATTACAAAGTTTACAAGCAAATGTTTTCATGTGAAAGGTAAGATGCATGTGTTACCTTATTCGAAGTCAAAATGCTTTTGTAATTTTTTGGTTTCCACTGTCTTGTGATTTATAAAGCTGTTTATGCAGAGTGAAAAGATTAATGTGGGTCTCCAATGCCTATTTTATCTTGGATGCCCTGATTTTAGAACCTTTGAATGCATTTCATTCATCAGAGACAATAAGAATCCAGTAGGTAGTGACATATGTAATGTTAAGTGTAAAATAAAAACCATGACCTTTTCTTCCTTAAATATAGTGTACATTCTAGAAAAGAATACAGAACTGTAAGAACACATACTTGGATGATTTAAATGATCCTCACTATAAAATCAAGGTATACTAAAGGAGTCATAGTTATGTATGCACAGGGATCAAAGAGTTGCACACATCTCAGTAAAACCATTCTCAGCACAATAAATGTGTCTTAATTACTACAAACAATGAGAAAAAAAACCTAGGGTAAGCTAATTAGTGTAATTAGCTATTTGCTATTTAAACAGTGGAAATGTAGTTTATGCCTCATTTATATGAAAAACGTTAATGTCACATATAAAACAGCATGTCAAGTGAGGCTTGGGGAGAAATTGGACATGGTTAAAATGCTTAGTCCAGATTTGACATTCCATCTCTAAGGCTGTCACACACACAATATGAAATACTAGCACAGGTAAACATCTCATGGTATATGTGTGTCAATCCTCCTTTTCTCTTTTTTCTATGACTTATTTCTACTTAATAACAGCTTCCTCCTTGTTGCACATTAAATTCCAATGCTTTCCAGACCCATATCTTTTTATTCAGTTGACACTCTCATCCGAAGCGACTTGCAGAGCAAGATTTACAGTATAAATATATGTTACACAAATGCAATGATTTCTCTTGCCAATGGCTGAATGTTATCACATCATGGCTGATCCTAGTCCTTGCTGACAGCAAATATCAAGGTCACCATAATGATTCATTCAACATTAGATTTACTGGACAAAAAGGGGAAAAAATAAAATAGAGAAAGGGCCCCGCTCATTCAGCATGAAACTGCCTTTTTATGTTTGCCTTTGTGGCCCAAGGGGGTGACTCTGAGGTGACATGACACGGGAGTGGAACAGAAAGGGGTCAGTGAAAGGTCACTGCCTTGTGTTACCCCAGAGAATTTACAGCTGCCCTCTGAACACCCCTTAACTTTCTCTAGCACCATTCACATGGCACAAAGAAGTAAAGAATAAATTCATCCAGGATTTGTAAAGACATTTACATTACCCATCAGGAATGTGCGCTTTTTTCAATTTTATGGGTTTATAAAGGTGGATATGTTTATATATGCACGTTCACCAGTCACAGGAAGTGGCTCATATACTTGATACATGGATTGATTCATTTTAGTTGCCAGAGTGAATGAATACTAAGGATTAAGGCAATGTATTCCTAGAAGTAGGAATGAGATCTTTGTATAAGCAGTCTTTAGCCATTAAAGTACCTAGCTTGTCATGTACTTAAGGGACCTCATAAGATCGCGTAACCGTTTAACGGTAGCCATAATAGCTGTATCGCAATCGTGTACCTGGTCTAAAAGATGTGTAATTGTAGGTGGCTGCAATGAAAAATGAAGTGGTACTGTTATAATATTGAAAACCATTATTTTTTTATGATTATTTATCTTTTTTTATTTTATTTATTTAACCTTTATTTACCCAGGTTCACTGAGCACAGATGCTCTTTTGCAGCAACGCCCTGCTTCACACTCATACACATTCACACCTGGGAGCTGCCCAGAACAACCACAATCCTCTATTGCTGGCCACTGAGCAGCTCCACTGGAGGGAGAGAACATTTTTAAGCCAATTAAATCAGGGGATGATTAGGTGGCAAGTTTTGGCGAGAGCCAGATCTGGGATTTTATCCAGGACACTGGAGAACCCCCTACTCTTGTCATGGGATCTTTAAACAGTGTTGAACATCTGAAGAGGAGAGCAGTGAGATGTGCCAGGGCAACAAGTATTGTCGGTCCATTTATCACGTTTCACAACCATCTGGTGACAGGGCCACCGTCACCGTATGTTGTCCCGGGCCCTGGGGGACGGGGGGCCCAGTGGCCTGTGAACTTGTGATAGATATTATTATCCCGGGCCTAGGAATTTCACCCAACAACCCTTTCTGGTGAAATGTTTTTTGGGAAAGTTTAGACATTCAACTGTGAAGGTAATATGGCTCGTGGTGTCCCAAGCAGTACTGAGTCTCTGCTTTCAATACAAACTGGGCTCAAATCAAAAAGATAAAATGTTTTATATTAATTTTATAAAGAAAAAATACAATTTGATTCTATCCCCAATGATTTTCACCATTTACATTAATATAAAAGTGATGGTCACTGATAACCAACATTGTCTTTGCACTGCTGTCTGAACACTGTAGGGAATAGAACATTGGATGAGACAGATTTGTTTCTTGAAACCACGCCCAGGTAAATATGATTATAGATGACAGGAATCATACTTTAGTATGTAATCATACTAGAAAAGCTTTCCTGTCTGTTAGTACTTGTTTCCAAGTTAACTATCTGATAGTACTTCCATTTTCACATGCATAAAACCCATCATGACTACAATGGTCAGTTCTGGATTACTATGACCAAGATATACTGGGGAACCAGCATGTCTTTTAGCTGTTATCAGTTCCAATCCAGACTGTAATGCCGTCCTCTCTCAGTACTCTTGTTCTAACCATGTCAGTTAGAATTTGTCCATGGGCCATCAAGGGTTCACTGATGGTGCAGTTGTTGACCATTCATGTCACTTCCATTGCTTGGCTGGGATTAATAGCCCCTCTGTAGCGCTTTAGTCACTAACTGCTGAGTAGAGTGTGGAGATAAATTTCACCATTCCAAATGCCGCCAGATAGCAAGAGAGCAATTTCAACAAAATTATACTATGTTATTGCTTTTTTGTTGTTTAGAGTCAGTTAATTGTTCAATAATTAAGTTGTCTCATATATATATATATATATATATATATATATATATATATATATACAAATAACATTCTAATAATAAATATTTTAAAAGAATGTAATAAGTATGAAATTAATTAAATAGATTAATTAAATATGAAAAGAAACATGCATGTTTACAATGCAAAACATTTTGGTACCGTTTCATTTTGAATTGATTATTTTATTGCAAGAAAAATTCTCCTCTCAAAACAAAACTCTTCTACATGGTATTATGGCACTATTTACACACATGAGGAAAAGCATAATGCCTATTTCATGCCACTGAAACCAGCAAAAATGTTAATTTCTGCATTGTTTAATGTATTAGGATTTAATTACTTTAACCTATGTAGTTCATTTCATCAGTCTTTTTCAGTTTTATATTTTAATCTTTATGTTTCTACACAAGTTCAAGCTTATTCCTCAACAAAAGGTGTCCCTTTTGACAAAGTAATTAAGAAACATATCAGTATTATAGCAATTGTCAGTTGAAGGTCATTACATTATATGCCTGGTTAGGTATAATTCTATACACAAATGAGACAAGAAATAAATGACTTATGGTCATGTATAAGTCATTAGGCAAGGTATAAAATGTGTGTGTGGTGCATAAATCAATGAATGAACAATCAATCACTCAGTGTTTCTGAGTGGCGTGTGTGTGTGTGTGTGGACAGACCTTTCCTGCTGCTTATGGTAGCCCATTTACAGCATAGTCAAAACTACATTTTCTTTGATCAAAAACAATTAATTAATTAATTAATTAATTAATTAATTAACATTTACTTAGGTATTTGTTGCTATATGACTAATTTTTTTTAAATAGAGACACATAAGATAATGACCATGGCTTACTGGCAATTAGTTTAAGTAATCCATCCTAGGTGCAACATTTTAATTTTTTTGTATTGAAAGTAGTTACTAAATGTTTTTTATTAGTCATGTTTTGCCTCGGACCTGATCATAAAAAAATAATAAGGTACCTCAGCACTGACCCTTGCATACTCTGCAGCAGAACACTGTGCCCCTGTCTGGTCCAGGTCATCCCATACACACCATGTGGACGCCCAACTTAACACAACCATGCAAATCATAACCGGGACTATTAGCACAACACCACTCCCCTGGCTCCCAGTCCTATCCAACATAACCCCCCCACATATCCGACGAGTCGCACTTACTCAAAGGATGCTCCAAAAGGTCAAAGATTCCCCCCATCTACCAATCCATGCAGACATCTTCAATCCACCTACTGCCCGTCTCCCATCTAGATGACCAATTTGGAAGAAAACCCCACCTGCCGACTTTACCACCCAATCTGCTTGGGAAAAGGAATGGGAGTGCAAGGATGCCCCAAACAAACATCTGGTGTCAGACCCCACTCAACAGGTCCCTGGCACCAAACTCCCAAGGAGACAGTGGTCAACCCTCAACAGATTCAGGACCGGCCACGGCCCCTGCTTGGCCAGCCTTCACAGGTGGGGCA